>NW_027258158.1:0-85000 GCF_045791955.1 Oncorhynchus clarkii lewisi | reverse complement strand
GCCTGTTCCCTCTACCTATCTTTAACTTGTCTCTGTCCTCTCTGTCTGTCCTCTCTCTCTCTGCCCCATCCTGTCATCTCTGTCTGTCCTCTCTCTCTGCCCCTCCTGTCCTCTCTCTCTCTCTGCCCCTCCTGTCCTCTCTCTGTCTCTGTCCCTCCTGTCCTCTCTCTCTCTCTCTCTCCCTCCTGTCCTCTCTCTCTCTCTGTCCCTCCTGTCCTCTCTGACTGTCCTCTCTCTCCATGTGTCAGCGGTTCTGTACAGATGTGGATGCTAAGAACATGCTGCAGTGTCTGAAACAGAACAAGAACTCTGAACTGATGGATCCCAAGTGTAAACAGATGATCACCAAGAGACAGATCACACAGAACACAGGTAACACACACTGTCACACACACACAGACACTCTCACACAGAACACAGGTAAAACACTCTCACACACACACAGACACTCTCACACAGAACACAGGTAACACACTCTCACACACACACAGACACACAGACACTCTCACACAACACAGGTAACACACACTGTAGAGGGACCACCTGTTGTTACCTCTAATAGAGGGACCACCTGTTGTTACCTCTAATAGAGGGACCACCTGTTACCTCTAATAGAGGGACCACCTGTTACCTCTAATAGAGGGACCACCTGTTACCTCTAATAGAGGGACCACCTGTTACCTCTAATAGATGGGACCACCTGTTACCTCTAATAGAGGGACCACCTGTTACCTCTAATAGAGGGACCACCTGTTACCTCTAATAGATGGACCAGATGGACCTCTAATAGAGGGACCACCTGTTACCTCTAATAGAGGGACCACCTGTTACCTCTAATAGAGGGACCACCTGTTACCTGTAATAGAGGGACCACCTGTTACCTCTAATAGAGGGACCACCTCTTACCTCTAATAGATGGGATCACCTGTTACATCTAATAGAGGGATCACCTGTTACCTCTAATAGAGGGACCACCTCTAATAGATGGACCATCTGTTACCTCTAATAGAGGGACCACCTGTTACCTCTAATAGATGGACCATCTGTTACCTCTAATAGGACCATCTCCTCGCCTGCTTCTCAACGCTTGGAGGAGTTGGTCTAAGGTCCCTCCCCTTGGATCTTCTTCTCTCTCTAATGGGTTTTGAGAAGCAGGCGAGGAAAGCGGATGCAAGGAATGGAGAGAAAAGGAATTGGGTCAGAGCCCATGTCATGTGGACCCGGGTCAGAGCCCATGTCATGTGGACCCGGGTCAGAGCCCATGTCAGGTGGACCCGGGTCAGAGCCCATGTCAGGTGGACCCGGATCAGAGCCCATGTCATGTGGACCCGGGTCAGAGCCCATGTCATGTGGACCCGGGTCAGAGCCCATGTCATGTGGACCCGGGTCATGTGGACCCGTATCTCTGATATTTCTGGTTGTCTTCCTCTCTCTCAGACTACAGGTTAAACCCAATATTGAGAAAGGCCTGTAAGGCAGACATCCCTAAATTCTGTCAGCCAATCCTGAACAAGGCCAGTGATGACAGTGAACTGGAGGGCCAGGTGATTGGTTGCCTGAAGCTGAAATACGCCGACCAGCGTCTGTCTCCAGACTGTGAGGACCAGATCAGAGTGATTCTTCAGGAGTCGGCGCTGGACTACAGACTGGACCCCCAGCTACAGATCCACTGTGCTGAGGAGGTGAGGAGTGTTAATATAGACTGGACCCCCAGCTACAGATCCACTGTGCTGAGGAGGTGAGGAGTGTTAATATAGACTGGACCCCCAGCTACAGATCCACTGTGCTGAGGAGGTGAGGAGTGTTAATATAGACTGGACCCCCAGCTACAGATCCACTGAGGAGGTGAGGAGTGTTAATATAGACTGGACCCCCAGCTACAGATCCACTGAGGAGGTGAGGAGTGTTAATATAGACTGGACCCCCAGCTACAGATCCACTGAGGAGGTGAGGAGTGTTAATATAGACTGGACCCCCAGCTACAGATCCACTGTGCTGAGGAGGTGAGGAGTGTTAATATAGACTGGACCCCCAGCTACAGATCCACTGTGCTGAGGAGGTGAAGAGTGTTAATATAGACTGGACCCCCAGCTACAGATCCACTGTGCTGAGGAGGTGAAGAGTGTTAATATAGACTGGACCCCCAGCTACAGATCCACTGTGCTGAGGAGGTGAGGAGTGTTAATATAGACTGGACCCCCAGCTACAGATCCACTGTGCTGAGGAGGTGAGGAGTGTTAATATAGACTGGACCCCCAGCTACAGATCCACTGAGGAGGTGAGGAGTGTTAATATAGACTGGACCCCCAGCTACAGATCCACTGTGCTGAGGAGGTGAGGAGTGTTAATATAGACTGGACTCCCAGCTACAGATCCACTGTGCTGAGGAGGTGAGGAGTGTTAATATAGACTGGACCCCCAGCTACAGATCCACTGTGCTGAGGAGGAGACCTTTCCTCTAAACCAGGCCAGACTGCTGTCCCTGAGAGATGGTTACTAATACACAACCCCACAGCCCTGAAGAGACCGGCCCCAAACTAGTCCAGACTGCTGTAAAGCATGTTCCATGTTGATAGAAGAAGGCTTTTGAAATACAACCTGAGATCTGCAACTAGAGAATTTACGTTCTCTGTCTTCCCTCTCTCTGTCTTCCCTCTCTCTGTCTTCCCTCTATTCCCCTCTCCCTCCCTCCCCCTGTCACTCCTCTAGATCCCCGGTCTGTGTGCGGAGGAGGCAGTGGCCCAGGAGCAGACAGGTCAGGTGGAGGAGTGTCTGAAGGCCAACCTGTTGAAGATCAAACATGACTTGTGTAAGAAGGAGGTGCTGAACATGTTGAAGGAGAGCAAGGCAGACGTCTTCGTTGATCCTGTCCTCCACACGGCCTGTGCCCTTGACCTCAAACACCAGTGTGCTGCTGTCACGCCGGGCAGAGGACGACGTGAGTCCCGCCCACCTGTCTGTTCACAGCCAATGACATGGGGGTATATTCACCTTCTACACCACCTGTCTGTTCACAGCCATAGGATTTAGTAATGATATAAGGGTATATTCACCTTCCTACACCACCATGATAGTATTTAGTAATGATTGAGAACCATATTTAGGTAGCCTGGTTTCATTTTTGAGTTGTGGGTGATTGTTTCCTGTGTCTGTGTTTGTACCATACGGGCCTGTTTCGGTTTTTGTTTGTTCATCCACGTTGTTATTTTGTATTTTTGTAGTGTTCAGTTTTATATATTAAAATGGACACTTACCACGCAGCGCATTGGTCCTCCGACCTCTCTTACTCCTCGTCAGAAGAAGAGGGCAATCGTGACACAGGGAGAATCTAAAATTCCCCCCATTGATTTAGTTCTAATGTTTGAGTCACTCAGCATAAGAACAAGGCATAAGCCCTAGGAAGCTGGCTTGGTGCTTGGCTTGGTGCTTGGCTCGGTGCTTGGTGCTTGGCTCGGTGCTTGGCTCGGTGCTTGGTGCTTGGCTTGGTGCTTGGCTTGGTGCTTAGTGCTTGTCTTGGTGCTAGGCTTGGTGCTTGTCTTGGTGCTTAGTGCTAGGCTTGGTGCTTGGCTTGGTGCTTGGCTTGGTGCTTGGCTCGGTGCTTGGCTTGGCTCGGTACTTGGCTTGGCTCGGTACTTGGCTTGGCTCGCTACTTGGCTTGGCTCGGTGCTTGGCTCGGTGCTTGGCTCGGTGCTTGGCTTGGTGCTCGGTGCTTGGCTCGGTGCTTGGCTTGGTGCTCGGTGCTTGGCTCGGTGCTTGGCTCGGTGCTTGGCTCGGTGCTTGGCTCTGCGCTTGGCTTGGCACTTAGTGCTTGTCTTGGTGCTTGGCTTGGTGCTTGGCTTGGTGCTTGGCTTGGTCCTTGGCTTGGTGCTTGGTTTGGTGCTTGGTTTGGTGCTTGGTTCGGTGCTTGGTGCTTGGCTTGGTGCTTGGCTTGGTGCTTGGCTTGGCTTGGTGCTTGGCTTGGCTCGGTGCTTGGCTCGGTGCTTGGCTCGGTGCTTGGCTCGGTGCTTGGCTCGGTGCTTGGTGCTTGGTGCTTGGCTTGGTGCTTGGCTTGGTGCTTGGCTTGGCTTGGTGCTTGGCTTGGTGCTTGGCTTGGCTCGGTGCTTGGCTCAGTGCTTGGCTCGGTGCTTGGCTCGGTGCTTGGTGCTTGGCTCGGTGCTTGGTGCTTGGCTCGGTGCTTGGCTTGGCTTGGTGCTTGACTTGGTGCTTGGTGCTTGACTTGGTGCTTGGTTCTTGGCTTGGTGCTTGGTTCTTGGCTTGGTGCTTGGTTCTTGGCTTGGTGCTTGGTTCTTGGCTTGGTGCTTGGTTCTTGGCTTGGTGCTTGTTTCTTGGCTTGGTGCTTGGCTTGGCTTGGTGCTTGGCTTGGTTCTTGGCTTGGTCTTTGGCTTGGTTCTTGGCTTGGTGCTTGGCTTGGTGCTTGGCTTGGTGCTTGGCTTGGTCCTTGGCTTGGTCCTTGGCTTGGTCCTTGGCTTAGTGCTTGTTGCTTGACTTGGTGCTTGGCTTGGCTTGGTGCTTGGCTTGGCTTGATGCTTGGCTTGGTGCTTGGCTTGGTGCTTGGCTTGGCTTGGTGCTTGGCTTGGTGCTTGGCTTGGTGCTTGGCTTGGTGCTTGGCATGGCTTGGTGCATGGCTTGGTGCTTGGCTTGGTGCATGGCTTGGTGCATGGCTTGGTGCTTGGCATGGCTTGGTGCTTGGCATGGCTTGGTGCATGGCTTGGTGCTTGGCTTGGTGCTTGGCTTGGTGCTTGGCTTAGTGCTTGGCTTGGTGCTTGGCTTGGTGCTTGGCTTGGTGCTTGGCTTGGTGCTTGGCTTGGTGCTTGGCGCTTGGTGCTTGGCTTGGTGCTTGGCTTGGTGCTTGGTCCTTGGTGCTTTGCTTGGTGCTTGGCTTGGTGTTTGCCTTGTATTTGGCTCGGTGCTTGGCTCGGTGCTTAGTGCTTGGCTCGGTGCTTAGTGCTTGGCTCGGTGCTTGGCTTGGTGCTTGACTCGGTGCTTGGCTCTGTGCTTGGTTCGGTGCTTGGCTCGGTGCTTGGTGCTTGGTGCTTGGCTTGGCTTGGTGCTTGGCTTGGCTTGGCTCGGTGCTTGGCTTGGCTCGGTGCTTGACTTGATGCTTGGCTTGGTGCTTGGTACTTTGCTTGGCTTGGCTCGGTGCTTGGCTTGGCTTCCCTTGGCTTGGTGCTTGGCTCGGTGCTTGGCTCGGTGCTTGGCTCGGTGCTTAGTGCTTGGTGCTTGGCTTGGCTCAGTGCTTGGCTTGGCTCGGTGCTTGGCTTGGCTCGGGGCTTGGCTTGGCTCGGGGCTTGGCTCGGGGCTTGGCTCGGGGCTTGGCTCGGTGCTTGGCTCGGTGCTTGGCTCGGCTTGGTGCTTGGCTTGGTGCTTGGTTCTTGGCTTGGTGCTTGGTTCTTGGCTTGGCTTGGTGCTTGGCTTGGTGCTTGGCTTGGCTTGGTGCTTGGCTTGGTGCTTGGCTTGGTGCTTGGCTTGGTGCTTTGCTTGGTGCTTGGCTTGGTGCTTTGCTTGGGCTTGGTGCTTGGCTTGGTGCTTGGCTTTGTACTTGGTGCTTGGCTTGGTGCTTGGCTTGGTGCTTGGCTTGGTGCTTGGCTTGGTGCTTGGTGCTTGGCTTGGTCCTGGGCTTGGTCCTTGGCTTGGTGCTTGGTGCTTGGCTTGGTGCTTGGTGCTTGGTGCTTGGTGCTTGGTGCTTGGTGCTTGGCTTGGTGCTTAGCTTGGTCCTTGGCTTAGTGATTGGTGCTTAGCTTGGTCCTTGGCTTAGTGATTGGTGCTTGGCTTGGCTTGGTGCTTGGCTTGGCTTGGCTTGGCTTGGTGCTTGGCTTGGTGCTTGGTCCTGGGCTTGGTCCTGGGCTTGGTCCTGGGCTTGGTGCTTGGCTTGGTGCTTGGCTCGGTGCTTGGTGCTTAGTGCTTGGCTTGTTGCTTGGCTTGTTTCTTGGCTTGGTGCTTGGCTTGGTGCTTGGCTTGGCTTGGTGCTTGGCTTGGTGCTTGGTGCTTGGCTTGGCTTGGTGCTTGGCTTGGATTGGCTTGGTGCTTGGCTCGGTGCTTGGCTATGCTTGGCTCGGTGCTTGGCTCGGTGCTTTGCTTGGTGCTTGGCTTGGCTTGGTGCTTGGCTTGGCTTGGTGCTTGGCTTGGCTTGGTGCTTGGCTTGGTGCTTGGCTCTGTGCTTGGCTCTGTGCTTGGCTCGGTGCTTGGCTCGGTGCTTGGTGCTTGGCTTGATGGTCTCCTACTCTCTGGTTTAGAACATGTCCAGGCCTCAGCCTTCACCTTGTGATTATTAACACAACAGTTCAGACACCGGCTGTGTTCCATTCCAGAAAGACAACATATTGGAATGGACCACAGCCGGTGTACGACTACTGAAGGTTCTGTTCAACGTTTATGTGATTCAACTTTGTACAAAATCAAATCAAATCAAATTTTATTTGTCACATACACATGGTTAGCAGATGTTAATGCGAGTGTAGCGAAATGCTTGTGCTTCTAGTTCCGACAATGCAGTAATAACAAGTAATCTAACTAACAATTCCAAAACTACTGTCTTGTACACAGTGTAAGGGGATAAAGAATATGTACATAAGGATATATGAATGAGTGATGGTACAGAGCAGCATAGGCAAGATACAGTAGATGGTATCGGGTACAGTATGTACAATGAGATGAGTATGTAAACAAAGTGGCATAGTATAGTATAAAGTGGCTAGTGATACATGTATTACATAAGGATACCGTCGATGATATAGAGTACAGTATATACGTATGCGTATGAGATGAATAATGTAGGGTAAGTAACATTTATATAAGGTAGCATTGTTTAAAGTGGCTAGTGATATATTTACATCATTTCCCATCAATTCCCATTATTAAAGTGGCTGGAGTTGAGTCAGTGTCAGTGTGTTGGCAGCAGCCACTCAGTGTTAGTGGTGGCTGTTTAACAGTCTGATGGCCTTGAGATAGAAGCTGTTTTTCAGTCTCTCGGTCCCAGCTTTGATGCACCTGTACTGACCTCGCCTTCTGGATGATAGCGGGGTGAACAGGCAGTGGCTCGGGTGGTTGATGTCCTTGATGATCTTTATGGCCTTCCTGTGACATCGGGTGGTGTAGGTGTCCTGGAGGGCAGGTAGTTTGCCCCCGGTGATGCGTTGTGCAGACCTCACTACCCTCTGGAGAGCCTTACGGTTGAGGGCGGTGCAGTTGCCATACCAGGCGGTGATACAGCCCGCCAGGATGCTCTCGATTGTGCATCTGTAGAAGTTTGTGAGTGCTTTTGGTGACAAGCCGAATTTCTTCAGCCTCCTGAGGTTGAAGAGGCGCTGCTGCGCCTTCTTCACGATGCTGTCTGTGTGAGTGGACCAATTCAGTTTGTCTGTGATGTGTATGCCGAGGAACTTAAAACTTGCTACCCTCTCCACTACTGTTCCATCGATGTGGATAGGGGGGTGTTCCCTCTGCTGTTTCCTGAAGTCCACAATCATCTCCTTAGTTTTGTTGACGTTGAGTGTGAGGTTGTTTTCCTGACACCACACTCCGAGGGCCCTCACCTCCTCCCTGTAGGCCGTCTCATCGTTGTTGGTAATCAAGCCTACCACTGTTGTGTCGTCCGCAAACTTGATGATTGAGTTGGAGGCGTGCGTGGCCACGCAGTCGTGGGTGAACAGGGAGTACAGGAGAGGGCTCAGAACGCAACCTTGTGGGGCCCCAGTGTTGAGGATCAGCGGGGAGGAGATGTTGTTGCCTACCCTCACCACCTGGGGGCGGCCCGTCAGGAAGTCCAGTACCCAGTTGCACAGGGCGGGGTCGAGACCCAGGGTCTCGAGCTTGATGACGAGCTTGGAGGGTACTATGGTGTTGAATGCCGAGCTGTAGTCGATGAACAGCATTCTCACATAGGTATTCCTCTTGTCCAGATGGGTTAGGGCAGTGTGCAGTGTGGTTGAGATTGCATCGTCTGTGGACCTATTTGGGCGGTAAGCAAATTGGAGTGGGTCTAGGGTGTCAGGTAGGGTGGAGGTGATATGGTCCTTGACTAGTCTCTCAAAGCACTTCATGATGACGGATGTGAGTGCTACGGGGCGGTAGTCATTTAGCTCAGTTACCTTAGCTTTCTTGGGAACAGGAACAATGGTGGCCCTCTTGAAGCATGTGGGAACAGCAGACTGGTATAGGGATTGATTGAATATGTCCGTAAACACACCGGCCAGCTGGTCTGCGCATGCTCTGAGGGCGCGGCTGGGGATGCCATCTGGGCCTGCAGCCTTGCGAGGGTTAACACGTTTAAATGTCTTACTCACCTCGGCTGCAGTGAAGGAGAGACCGCATGTTTTCGTTGCAGGCCGTGTCAGTGGCACTGTATTGTCCTCAAAGCGGGCAAAAAAGTTATTTAGTCTGCCTGGGAGCAAGACATCCTGGTCCGTGACTGGGCTGGGTTTCTTCCTGTAGTCCGTGATTGACTGTAGACCCTGCCACATGCCTCTTGTGTCTGAGCCGTTGAATTGAGATTCTACTTTGTCTCTGTACTGGCGCTTAGCTTGTTTGATAGCCTTGCGGAGGGAATAGCTGCACTGTTTGTATTCGGTCATGTTACCAGACACCTTGCCCTGATTAAAAGCAGTGGTTCGCGCTTTCAGTTTCACACGAATGCTGCCATCAATCCACGGTTTCTGGTTAGGGAATGTTTTAATCGTTGCTATGGGAACGACATCTTCAACGCACGTTCTAATGAACTCGCACACCGAATCAGCGTATTCGTCAATGTTGTTATCTGACGCAATACGAAACATCTCCCAGTCCACGTGATGGAAGCAGTCTTGGAGTGTGGAGTCAGCTTGGTCGGACCAGCGTTGGACAGACCTCAGCGTGGGAGCCTCTTGTTTTAGTTTCTGTCTGTAGGCAGGGATCAACAAAATGGAGTCGTGGTCAGCTTTTCCGAAAGGGGGGCGGGGCAGGGCCTTATATGCGTCGCGGAAGTTAGAGTAATAATGGTCCAAGGTCTTTCCTCCCCTGGTTGCGCAATCGATATGCTGATAAAATTTGGGGAGTCTTGTTTTCAGATTAGCCTTGTTAAAATCCCCAGCTACAATGAATGCAGCCTCCGGATAAATTGTTTCCAGTTTGCAGAGAGTTAAATAAAGTTCGTTCAGAGCCATCGATGTGTCTGCTTGGGGGGGGATATATACGGCTGTGATTATAATCGAAGAGAATTCTCTTGGTAGATAATGCGGTCTACATTTGATTGTGAGGAATTCTAAATCAGGTGAACAGAAGGATTTGAGTTCCTGTATGTTTCTTTCATCGCACCATGTCACGTTAGTCATAAGGCATACGCCCCCGCCCCTCTTTTTACCAGAAAGATGTTTTTTCCTGTCTGCGCGATGCGTGGAGAAACCTGTTGGCTGCACCGCTTCGGATTGCGTCTCTCCAGTAAGCCACGTTTCCGTGAAGCAAAGAACGTTACAGTCTCTGATGTCCCTCTGGAATGCTACCCTTGCTCGGATTTCATCAACCTTGTTGTCAAGAGACTGGACATTGGCAAGAAGAATGCTAGGGAGTGGTGCGCGCTGTGCCCGTCTCCGGAGTCTGACCAGAAGACCGCCTCGTTTCCCTCTCTTTCGGAGTCGTTTTTTTGGGTCGCTGCATAGGATCCACTCCGTTGTCCTGTTTGTAAGGCAGAACACAGGATCCGCGTCGCGAAAAACATATTCTTGGTCGTACTGATGGTGAGTTGATGCTGATATTATATTCAGTAGTTCTTCTCGACTGTATGTAATGAAACCTAAGATGACCTGGGGTACTAATGTAAGAAATAACACGTAAAAAAACAAAAACTGCATAGTTTCCTAGGAACGCGAAGCGAGGCGGCCATCTCTGTCGGCGCCGGAAGTGCCCACCGCTGTGCCCACCGCTGTGCCCTAACTCCCCTCGCTCTCTCTCTCCCCCCCCTCTCTCTCTCTCCCCCCTCACTCTCTCTCTCCCCCCTCGCTCTCTCTCTCCCCCCTCGCTCTCTCTCTGCCCCCTCGCTCTCTCTCTGCCCCCTCGCTCTCTCTCTGCCCCCTCGCTCTCTCTCTGCCCCCTCGCTCTCTCTCTGCCCCCTCGCTCTCTCTCTGCCCCCTCGCTCTCTCTCTGCCCCCTCGCTCGCTCGCTCGCTCTCCCCCCTCGCTCGCTCTCTCCCTCCCTCGCTCGCTCGCTCGCTCTCTCCCTCCCTCGCTCTCTCTCTCCCCCCTCCCTCGCTCTCTCTCTCCCACCTCCCTCGCTCTCTCTCTCCCCCCTCCCTCGCTCTCTCTCTCCCCCCTCCCTCGCTCTCTCTCTCTCCCCCTCCCTACCAGAGATGTCATGTCTACTGGAGTCGTTGCAGGATAAGAGAGTCCGTCTGCAGCCAGAGTGTAAGAAGAGACTCCAGGACCGCATGGACATGTGGAGCTACGCTGCCAAGGTTAATGTACACTCCTTTAACCTGACACCTGCAGTGTTTCCCCTTTAATAACCTGCAGTGGCTTCCCCTTTAATAACCTGACACCTGCAGTGGTTTCCCCTTTAATAACCTGACACCTGTAGTGGGTTCCCCTTTAATAACCTGGTTGATGCAGTGGTTTCCCCTTTAATAACCTGACACCTGCAGTGGTTTCCCCTTTAATAACCTGACACCTGCAGTGGTTTCCCCTTTAATAACCTGCAGTGGTTTCCCCTTTAATAATCTGACACCTGCAGTGGTTTCCCCTTTAATAATCTGACACCTGCAGTGGTTTCCCCTTTAATAACCTGACACCTGCAGTGGTTTCCCCTTTAATAACCTGACAGCTGCAGTGGGTTCCCCTTTAATAACCTGGCAGCTGCAGTGGTTTCCCCTTTAATAACCTGACACCTGCAGTGGTTTCCCCTTTAATAACCTGGCAGCTGCAGTGGGTTCCCCTTTAATAACCTGGCAGCTGCAGTGGTTTCCCCTTTAATAACCTGCAGTGGTTTCCCCTTTAATAACCTGACACCTGCAGTGGTTTCCCCTTTAATAACCTGACACCTGCAGTGGTTTCCCCTTTAATAACCTGGCAGCTGCAGTGGTTTTCCCTTTAATAACCTGCAGTGGTTTCCCCTTGAATAACCTGGCAGCTGCAGTGGGTTCCCCTTTAATAACCTGACACCTGCAGTGGTTTCCCCTTTAATAACCTGGCAGCTGCAGTGGGTTCCCCTTTAATAACCTGACACCTGCAGTGGTTTCCCCTTTAATAACCTGACACCTGCAGTGGTTTCCCCATTAATAACCTGACACCTGCAGTGGTTTCCCCTTTAATAACCTGACATCTGCAGTGGTTTCCCCTTTAATAACCTGACACCTGCAGTGGGTTCCCCTTTAATAACCTGACACCTGCAGTGGTTTCCCCTTGAATAACCTGACACCTGCAGTGGTTTCCCCTTTAATAACCTGACACCTGCAGTGGGTTCCCCTTTAATAACCTGGTTGCTGCAGTGGTTTCCCCTTTAATAACCTGGCAGCTGCAGTGGTTTCCCCTTTAATAACCTGACACCTGCAGTGGTTTCCCCTTTAATAACCTGACACCTGCAGTGGTTTCCCCTTTAATAACCTGCAGTGGTTTCCCCTTTAATAACCTGACACCTGCAGTGGTTTCCCCTTTAATAACCTGACATCTGCAGTGGTTTCCCCTTTAATAACCTGACACCTGCAGTGGTTTCCCCTTTAATAACCTGACACCTGCAGTGGGTTCCCCTTTAATAACCTGGTTGCTGCAGTGGTTTCCCCTTTAATAACCTGACACATGCAGTGGTTTCCCCTTTAATAACCTGACACCTGCAGTGGTTTCCCCTTTAATAACCTGACACCTGCAGTGGTTTCCCCTTTAATAATCTGACACCTGCAGTGGTTTCCCCTTGAATAACCTGACACCTGCAGTGGTTTCCCCTTTAATAACCTGACACCTGCAGTGGGTTCCCCTTTAATAACCAGACACCTGCAGTGGGTTCCCCTTTAATAACCTGGCAGCTGCAGTGGTTTCCCCTTTAATAACCTGACACCTGCAGTGGGTTCCCCTTTAATAACCAGATACCTGCAGTGGGTTCCCCTTTAATAACCTGCAGTGGCTTCCCCTTTAATAACCTGACACCTGCAGTGGTTTCCCCTTTAATAACCTGACACCTGCAGTGGTTTCCCCTTTAATAACCTGACACCTGCAGTGGTTTCCCCTTTAATAACCTGACACCTGCAGTGGGTTCCCCTTTAATAACCTGCAGTGGCTTCCCCTGTAATAACCTGGCAGCTGCAGTGGTTTCCCCTTTAATAACCTGCAGTGGTTTCCCCTTTAATAACCTGACACCTGCAGTGGTTTCCCCTTTAATAACCTGACACCTGCAGTGGTTTCCCCTTTAATAACCTGGCAGCTGCAGTGGTTTCCCCTTTAATAACCTGCAGTGGTTTCCCCTTTAATAACCTGGCAGCTGCAGTGGTTTCCCCTTTAATAACCTGCCAGCTGCAGTGGGTTCCCCTTTAATAACCTGACACCTGCAGTGGTTTCCCCTTTAATAACCTGGCAGCTGCAGTGGTTTCCCCTTTAATAACCTGCAGTGGTTTCCCCTTTAATAACCTGCAGTGGTTTCCCCTTTAATAATCTGACACCTGCAGTGGTTTCCCCTTTAATAACCTGACACCTGCAGTGGTTTCCCCTTTAATAACCACCTGCAGTGGTTTCCCCTTTAATAACCTGACACCTGCAGTGGGTTCCCCTTTAATAACCTGGTTGCTGCAGTGGTTTCCCCTTTAATAACCTGACACCTGCAGTGGTTTCCCCTTTAATAACCTGACACCTGCAGTGGGTTCCCCTTTAATAACCAGACACCTGCAGTGGTTTCCCCTTTAATAACCTGACACCTGCAGTGGGTTCCCCTTTAATAACCTGGCAGCTGCAGTGGGTTCCCCTTTAATAACCTGGCAGCTGCAGTGGTTTCCCCTTTAATAACCTGCAGTGGTTTCCCCTTTAATAATCTGCAGTGGTTTCCCCTTTAATAATCTGGCAGCTGCAGTGGTTTCCCCTTTAATAACCTGGCAGCTGCAGTGGTTTCCCCTTTAATAACCTGACACCTGCAGTGGTTTCCCCTTTAATAACCTGACACCTGCAGTGGTTTCCCCTTTAATAACCTGCAGTGGTTTCCCCTTTAATAACCTGACACCTGCAGTGGTTTCCCCTTTAATAACCTGACATCTGCAGTGGTTTCCCCTTTAATAACCTGACACCTGCAGTGGTTTCCCCTTTAATAACCTGACACCTGCAGTGGGTTCCCCTTTAATAACCTGGTTGCTGCAGTGGTTTCCCCTTAAATAACCTGACACCTGCAGTGGTTTCCCCTTTAATAACCTGACACCTGCAGTGGTTTCCCCTTTAATAACCTGACACCTGCAGTGGTTTCCCCTTTAATAATCTGACACCTGCAGTGGTTTCCCCTTGAATAACCTGACACCTGCAGTGGTTTCCCCTTTAATAACCTGACACCTGCAGTGGGTTCCCCTTTAATAACCAGACACCTGCAGTGGGTTCCCCTTTAATAACCTGCAGTGGCTTCCCCTTTAATAACCTGACACCTGCAGTGGGTTCCCCTTTAATAACCTGACACCTGCAGTGGTTTCCCCTTTAATAACCTGACACCTGCAGTGGGTTCCCCTTTAATAACCTGGCAGCTGCAGTGGTTTCCCCTTTAATAACCTGACACCTGCAGTGGGTTCCCCTTTAATAACCAGATACCTGCAGTGGGTTCCCCTTTAATAACCTGCAGTGGCTTCCCCTTTAATAACCTGACACCTGCAGTGGGTTCCCCTTTAATAACCTGACACCTGCAGTGGTTTCCCCTTTAATAACCTGACACCTGCAGTGGGTTCCCCTTTAATAACCTGGTTGCTGCAGTGGTTTCCCCTTCAATAACCTGACACCTGCAGTGGTTTCCCCTTTAATAACCTGACACCTGCAGTGGTTTCCCCTTTAATAACCACCTGCAGTGGTTTCCCCTTTAATAACCTGACACCTGCAGTGGGTTCCCCTTTAATAACCAGACACCTGCAGTGGTTTCCCCTTTAATAACCTGACACCTGCAGTGGGTTCCCCTTTAATAACCTGGCAGCTGCAGTGGGTTCCCCTTTAATAACCTGGCAGCTGCAGTGGTTTCCCCTTTAATAACCTGCAGTGGTTTCCCCTTTAATAATCTGCAGTGGTTTCCCCTTTAATAATCTGGCAGCTGCAGTGGGTTCCCCTTTAATAACCTGGCAGCTGCAGTGGGTTCCCCTTTAATAACCTGACATCTGCAGTGGTTTCCCCTTTATTAACCTGACACCTGCAGTGGTTTCCCATTTAATAACCTGACACCTGCAGTGGTTTCCCCTTTAATAACCTGACACCTGCAGTGGTTTCCCCTTTAATAACCTGAAACCTGCAGTGGGTTCCCCTTTAATAACCTGACACCTGCAGTTGTTTCCCCTTTAATAACCTGACACCTGCAGTGGTTTCCCCTTTAATAACCTGACACCTGCAGTGGTTTCCCCTTTAATAACCTGACACCTGCAGTGGTTTCCCCTTTAATAACCTGACACCTGCAGTGGGTTCCCTTTAATAACCTGCAGTAGCTTCCCCTGTAATAACCTGGCAGCTGCAGTGGTTTCCCCTTTAATAACCTGCAGTGGTTTCCCCTTTAATAATCTGACACCTGCAGTGGTTTCCCCTTTAATAACCTGACACCTGCAGTGGTTTCCCCTTTAATAACCTGACATCTGCAGTGGTTTCCCCTTTAATAACCTGACACCTGCAGTGGTTTCCCCTTTAATAACCTGACACCTGCAGTGGGTTCCCCTTTAATAACCTGGTTGCTGCAGTGGTTTCCCCTTTAATAACCTGACACCTGCAGTGGTTTCCCCTTTAATAACCTGACACCTGCAGTGGGTTCCCCTTTAATAACCTGGCAGCTGCAGTGGGTTCCCCTTTAATAACCTGACACCTGCAGTGGGTTCCCCTTTAATAACCTGACACCTGCAGTGGTTTCCCCTTTAATAACCTGACACCTGCAGTGGTTTCCCCTTTAATAACCTGCAGTGGTTCCCCCTTTAATAACCTGCAGTGGTTTCCCCTTTAATAACCTGACATCTGCAGTGGTTTCCCCTTTAATAACCTGACAGCTGCAGTGGTTTCCCCTTTAATAACCTGACACCTGCAGTGGGTTCCCCTTTAATAACCTGCAGCAGTTTCCCCTTTAATAACCTGACACCTGCAGTGGGTTCCCCTTTAATAACCTGACACCTGCAGTGGTTTCCCCTTTAATAACCTGCAGTGGTTTCCCCTTTAATAATCTGCAGTGGTTTCCCCTTTAATAACCTGCAGTGGTTTCCCCTTTAATAACCAGACACCTGCAGTGGTTTCCCCTTTAATAACCTGACACCTGCAGTGGTTTCCCCTTTAATAATCTGACACCTGCAGTGGGTTCCCCTTGAATAACCTGACACCTGCAGTGGTTTCCCCTTTAATAATCTGACACCTGCAGTGGTTTCCCCTTTAATAACCTGGCAGCTGCAGTGGTTTCCCCTTTAATAACCTGACACCTGCAGTGGTTTCCCCTTTAATAACCTGACACCTGCAGTGGGTTCCCCTTTAATAACCTGACACCTGCAGTGGGTTCCCCTTTAATAACCTGGCAGCTGCAGTGGGTTCCCCTTTAATAACCTGACACCTGCAGTGGGTTCCCCTTTAATAACCTGACACCTGCAGTGGGTTCCCCTTTAATAACCTGGCAGCTGCAGTGGGTTCCCCTTTAATAACCTGACACCTGCAGTGGTTTCCCCTTTAATAACCTGACACCTGCAGTGGTTTCCCCTTTAATAATCTGACACCTGCAGTGGTTTCCCCTTTAATAACCTGACACCTGCAGTGGTTTCCCCTTTAATAACCTGGTTGCTGCAGTGGGTTCCCCTTTAATAACCTCTCTCCCCCCCAGGTGGTGACCTCCCCCTCTAATAATTCCCTCTCTCTCCCCCCCAGGTAGTGATCTCCCCCTCTAATAATCCCCTCTCTCCCCCCCCCCAGGTAGTGATCTCCCCCTCTAATAATCCCCTCTCTCCCCCCCAGGTGGTGACCTCCCCCTCTAATATTTCCCCCCCCCCCCAGGTGGTGACCTCCCCCTCTAATAATTCCCTCTCTTTCCCCCCCAGGTAGTGATCTCCCCCCCAGGTGGCGACCTCCCCCTCTAATAATTCCCCCTCTCCCCCCCAGGTCGCTCCAGCAGAGGGTTTTTCAGACCTTGCCATGCAGGTGATGACCTCCCCCTCTAAGAATTACATCCTGTTTATAATCTCCCTGGGGGTGATTGTCCTCTTCCTGGTCGGCCTGCTGTGTGGACGCATCACCAAGAGAGTCACCAGGGAACTGAAGGACAGGTAGAGAGAGGGGGGATGAACGGACCTCCCTGGGACGGACGGACCTCCCTGGGACAGACTGACTCCCAAATGGTACTATTGCCTATATAGTGCACTACTTGTGACCAGAGCCCTGTGGGGGTCCTTCATACCTGGACCTGACATCACAGAACAATATCAATGTTGTCATCTCCTTGGTCCACTTCATCAACTGGCTTTGTGTGAGAACTAACTCTATGGGTCTCTGGTCAGAAGTACTGCACTATGTAGGGAACAGGGTTCCACCTGGTAGGCAGAAACAGACTGTCTCTTCCAAAGGCCCAACTAAAAAAAAACAGCCCGGGCTTGCCCCAGCCACCTCCGCCCCTCTCCAGCCCCCCTATCACCACCCAGAGCCCCAGTCTTGGGGTCCACCCGTAACCAGCCAAGCTCCACAGAGCCAGAGGAGGCATGTTAAGACACCCCCCCACCAGAAACTGATCCACTCCACTACTACTGAGAAGTTGCCCTGAACCTCCTCCTGAAGCAGGATACTGTTGGTCCTAAAACTGGCCCTGAACCTCCTGCTGAAGCAGGATACTGTTGGTCCTAAAACTGGCCCTGAACCACCTCCTGAAGCAGGATACTGTTGGTCCTAAAACTGGCCCTGAACCACCTCCTGAAGCAGGATACTGTTGGTCCTAAAACTGGCCCTGAACCTCATCCTGGAGCAGGATATTGTTGGTCCTAAAACTGGCCCTGAACCTCCCCCTGAAGCAGAACACTGTTGGTCCTAAAACTGGCCCTGAACCTCCCCCTGAAGCAGAATACTGTTGGTCCTAAAACTGGCCCTGAACCTCCTCCTTTAGCAGGATACTGTTGGCCCTACTGGTCCTAAAACTGGCCCTGAACCACCTCCCGAAGCAGGATACTGTTGGTCCTAAAACTGACCCTTAACCTCCTCCTGAAGCAGGATACTGTTGGTCCTACTGGTCCTAAAACTGACCCTGAACCTCCTCCTGAAGCAGGATACTGTTGGCCCTACTGGTCCTAAAACTGGCTCTGAACCTCCTCCTGAAGTAGGATACTGTTGGTCCTAAAACTGGCCCTGAACCTCCTCCTGAAGCAGGATACTGTTGGCCCTACTGGTCCTAAAACTGGCTCTGAACCTCCTTCTGAAGTAGGATACTGTTGGTCCTAAAACTGGCCCTGAACCTCCTCCTGAAGCAGGATACTGTTGGTCCTAAAACTGGCCCTTAACAACCTCCTGAAGCAGGCTACTGTTGGCCCTACTGGTCCTAAAACTGGCTCTGAACCTCCTCCTGAAGTAGGATACTGTTGGTCCTAAAACTGGCCCTGAACCTCCTCCTGAAGCAGGATACTGTTGGTCCTAAAACTGGCTCTGAACCTCCTTCTGAAGTAGGATATTGTTGGTCCTAAAACTGGCCCTGAACCACCTCCTGAAGCAGGCTGTTGGTCCTACTGGTCCTAAAACTGGCCCTGAACCTCCTGAAGCAGGCTGTTGGTCCTAAAACTGGCCCTGAACCTCCTCCTGAAGCAGGCTGTTGGTCCTACTGGTCCTAAAACTGGCCCTGAACCTCCTCTTTAAGCTGGCTACTGTTGGTCCTAAAACTGGCCCAGACTCTCCTCTTGAAGCTGGCTACTGTTGGACCTAAAACTGTCCCTGAACCTCCTCTTGAAGAAGGCTGTTGGTCCTACTGGTCCTAAAACTGGCCCTGAACCTCCTCCTGAAGCAGGCTGTTGGTCCTAAAACTGGCCCTGAACCTCCTCCTGAAGCAGGATACTGTTGGACCTAAAACGGGCCCTGACCCTCCTCCTGAAGCAGGATACTGTTGGTCCTAAAACTGGCCCTGAACCTCCTCTTGAAGCTGGCTACTGTTGGACCGAAAACTTGAACCTCCTCTTGAAGAAGGCTGTTGGTCCTACTGGTTCTAAAACTGTCCCTGAACCTCCTCTTGAAGAAGGCTGTTGGTCTTAAAACTGGCACAGACTCTTCTCTTGAAGCTGGATACTGTTGGTCCTAAAACTGGCCCTGAACCTCCTCTTGAAGAAGGCTTTTGGTCCTAAAACTGGCCCAGGCTCTTCTCTTGAAGCTGGATACTGTTGGTCCTAAAACTGGCCCTGAACCTCCTCTTGAAGAAGGCTGTTGGTCCTACTGGTCCTAAAACTGGCCCTGAACCTCCTCTTGAAGAAGGCTGTTGGTCCTACTGGTCCTAAAACTGTCCCTGAACCTCCTCTTGAAGCTGGCTACTGTTGGACCTAAAACTGGCCCTGAACCTCCTCTTGAAGAAGGCTGTTGGTCCTACTGGTCCTAAAACTGGCCCTGAACCTCCTCTTGAAGAAGGCTGTTGGTCCTACTGGTTGTTTGTTTGTTTGTTTTGCAGACTTGTTTATTGTTTACTAATATTGATTCAGAGTTTTTATGAAGTGTCTCATATCTGGATAACCCGGTCCAGTCCAATGAGGAGTGGGGGGGCGCCTTGAAGACATGATGGTGGATTTTACCAGTCTCTATGGGTGGGGGGGGGGGGTTGGGGGGGGTGTCCCCGGGGGGGTGTCCCCGGGGGGGTGTCCCCTTTACCCTATGGGCCCTGGTTAACAGTAGTGCCCCCTTCACTCTATGGGCCCTGGTTAACAGTAGTGTCCCCTTTATCATATTGGCCCTGGTTAACAGTAGTGTCCCCTTTATCCTATGGGCCCTGGTTAACAGTAGTGTCCCCTTCACCCTATGGGCCCTGGTCAACAGTAGTGTCCCCTTTATCCTATGGGCCCTGGTTAACAGTAGTGTCCCCTTCACCCTATGAGCCCTGGTCAACAGTAGTGTCCCCTTCACCCTATGGGCCCTGGTCAACAGTAGTGTCCCCTTCACCCTATGGGCCCTGGTCAACAGTAGTGTCCCCTTTACCCTATGGGCCCTGGTCAACAGTAGTGTCCCCTTTACCCTATGGGCCCTGGTCAACAGTAGTGCCCCCTTCACTCTATGGGCCCTGGTCAACAGTAGTGTCCCCTTTATCCTATGGGCCCTGGTTAACAGTAGTGTCCCCTTCACCTTATGGGCCCTGGTCAACAGTAGTGTCCCCTTTACCCTATGGGCCCTGGTCAACAGTAGTGTCCCCTTTACCCTATGGGCCCTGGTCAACAGTAGTGTCCCCTTTACCCTATGGGTCCTGGTCAATAGTAGTGCACGACAGAGGGGATAGGATTCCATTTGGGACACTGGCCTGTTGGTCATGTATGTGCCTCCTTTAGTAAATGCTAAAGTTAAATAAATGTCATATTGTACAAGAACAACAATTCATGTTGATTGTAAATGTGTTTAGTTCTGCTACCTGAGCTGGTTGTTTTGACTGTGATGATGATGGTGTGTTGTCAGGTTGTTTTTCTATTGTGTTTACGTCCACTGTGTCCCTACTACAGTACGTGGCTCCTGTTATAGCTGCTAGCATTGAATAGGGAAGTCGTTCTGCGTCTCTGTAACAAAAGGCCTCCCTATTCCCTATTAACTGCACTACTTTGGACCAGGGCCCTATGGGTCGTGGTCAAACGTAGTGCGCTATGTAGGGAATGAGGTGCATTTTGGGATGCATCCTCAATATGTCTTGCTCCACAGAGGTCAGAGGTCAAGGGCCTGTTGGGATGCATCCTCAATATGTCTTGCTCCACAGAGGTCAGAGGTCAGGGGCCTGTTGGGATCCATTCCAATAGAAGTTGGTCAGTTCAGGAAATAAACTGAAATTCTAATTCAATAATTACAATTTTTTCTCAATAAACTGAAAATGAGAAGCTATTTATTTGAGAAATGTTTTTCTGTTTTAATTAGGAATCAGATGGTGTTAGAGTCGGGGGGGGGGGGGTTTTCAGAAAGGTATTTTCTAGGTTGACGCTGTCATCTAGATGATCTGTTGTGTCCAGTTTAAATGAATCCATGTTAGTGTCGACGGACCACCGAGACACCACCTGTGCTAATTAGATATCTAGCATGCACCTGACACCTGTGCTAGTTAGATATCTAGCATGCACCTGACACCTGTGCTAGTTAGATATCTAGCATGCACCTGACACCTGTGCTAGTTAGATATCTAGCATGCACCTGACACCTGTGCTAATTAGATATCTAGCATGCACCTGACACCTGTGCTAGTTAGATATCTAGCATGCACCTGACACCTGTGCTAATTAGATATCTAGCATGCACCTGACACCTGTGCTAATTAGATATCTAGCATGCACCTGACACCTGTGCTAATTAGATATCTAGCATGCACCTGACACCTGTGCTAGTTTTTTTATTTATTTATTTTACCTTTATTTAACCAGATAGGCAAGTTGAGAACAAGTTCTCATTTACAATTGCGACCTGGCCAAGATAAAGCAAAGCAGTTCGACAGATACAACAACACAGAGTTACACATGGAGTAAAACAAACATACAGTCAATAATAAAGTATAAACAAGTCTATATACAATGTGAGCAAATGAGGTGAGAAGGGAGGTAAAGGCAAAAAAGGCCTTGGTGGCAAGGTAAATACAATATAGCAAGTAAAACACTGGAATGGTAGTTTTGCAATGGAAGAATGTGCAAAGTAGAAATAAAAATAATGGGGTGCAAAGGAGCAAAATAAATAAATAAATTAAATACAGTTGGGAAAGAGGTAGTTGATAGGGCTAAATTATAGGTGGGCTATGTACAGGTGCAGTAATCTGTGAGCTGCTCTGACAGTTGGTGCTTAAAGCTAGTGAGGGAGATAAGTGTTTCCAGTTTCAGAGATTTTTGTAGTTCGTTCCAGTCATTGGCAGCAGAGAACTGGAAAGAGAGGCGGCCAAAGAAAGAATTGGTTTTGGGGGTGACTAGAGAGATATACCTGCTGGAGCGTGTGCTACAGGTGGGAGATGCTATGGTGACCAGCGAGCTGAGATAAGGGGGGACTTTACCTAGCAGGGTCTTGTAGATGACATGGAGCCAGTGGGTTTGGCGACGAGTATGAAGCGAGGGCCAGCCAACGAGAGCGTACAGGTCGTAATGGTGGGTAGTATATGGGGCTTTGGTGACAAAACGGATTGCACTGTGATAGACTGCATCCAATTTGTTGAGTAGGGTATTGGAGGCTATTTTGTAGATTACATCGCCAAAGTCGAGGATTGGTAGGATGGTCAGTTTTACAAGGGTATGTTTGGCAGCATGAGTGAAGGATGCTTTGTTGCGAAATAGGAAGCCAATTCTAGATTTAACTTTGGATTGGAGATGTTTGATATGGGTCTGGAAGGAGAGTTTACAGTCTAACCAGACACCTAAGTATTTGTAGTTGTCCACGTATTCTAAGTCAGAGCCGTCCAGAGTAGTGATGTTGGACAGGCGGGTAGGTGCAGGTAGCGATCGGTTGAAGAGCATGCATTTAGTTTTACTTGTATTTAAGAGCAATTGGAGGCCACGGAAGGAGAGTTGTATGGCATTGAAGCTTGCCTGGAGGGTTGTTAACACAGTGTCCAAAGAAGGGCCGGAAGTATACAGAATGGTGTCGTCTGCGTAGAGGTGGATCAGAGACTCACCAGCAGCAAGAGCGACCTCATTGATGTATACAGAGAAGAGAGTCGGTCCAAGAATTGAACCCTGTGGCACCCCCATAGAGACTGCCAGAGGTCCGGACAACAGACCCTCCGATTTGACACACTGAACTCTATCAGAGAAGTAGTTGGTGAACCAGGCGAGGCAATCATTTGAGAAACCAAGGCTGTTGAGTCTGCCGATGAGGATGTGGTGATTGACAGAGTCGAAAGCCTTGGCCAGATCAATGAATACGGCTGCACAGTAATGTTTCTTATCGATGGCGGTTAAGATATCGTTTAGGACCTTGAGCGTGGCTGAGGTGCACCCATGACCAGCTCTGAAACCAGATTGCATAGCAGAGAAGGTATGGTGAGATTCAAAATGGTCGGTAATCTGTTTGTTGACTTGGCTTTCGAAGACCTTAGAAAGGCATGGTAGGATAGATATAGGTCTGTAGCAGTTTGGGTCAAGAGTGTCCCCCCCTTTGAAGAGGGGGATGACCGCAGCTGCTTTCCAATCTTTGGGAATCTCAGACGACACGAAAGAGAGGTTGAACAGGCTAGTAATAGGGGTGGCAACAATTTCGGCAGATAACTTTAGAAAGAAAGGGTCCAGATTGTCTAGCCCGGCTGATTTGTAGGGGTCCAGATTTTGCAGCTCTTTCAGAACATCAGCTGAATGGATTTGGGAGAAGGAGAAATGGGGAAGGCTTGGGCGAGTTGCTGTTGGGGGTGCAGTGCTGTTGACAGGGGTAGGAGTAGCCAGGTGGAAAGCATGGCCAGCAGTAGAAAAATGCTTATTGAAATTTTCAATTATGGTGGATTTATCAGTGGTGACAGTTTTTCCTATCTTCAGTGCAGTGGGCAGCTGGAAGGAGATGTTCTTATTCTCCATGGACTTTACAGTGTCCCAGAACTTTTTTGAGTTAGTGTTGCAAGAAGCAAATTTCTGCTTGAAAAAGCTAGCCTTGGCTTTTCTAACTGCCTGTGTATAATGGTTTCTAGCTTCCCTGAACAGCTGCATATCACGGGGGCTGTTCGATGCTAATGCAGAACGCCATAGGATGTTTTTGTGTTGGTTAAGGGCAGTCAGGTCTGGGGAGAACCAAGGGTTCTTCATCTGTTCCTGGTTCTAAATTTTTTGAATGGGGCATGTTTATTTAAGATGGTTAGGAAGGCATTTTAAAAAAAATATCCAGGCATCCTCTACTGACGGGATGAGGTCAATATCCTTCCAGGATACCCCGGCCAGGTCGATTAGAAGTTAGAGATCTAGCATGCACCTGACACCTGTGTGTAATGGAAGCAGACCGCCAGAAAACGTGTTGTCACTGAAATATTCTGTCGGCTGCAACTGTGATATAGCTGGTCAAAACGGTGTACAGCAGCAGTGTAAAAAATACATTCTCATGCTTGAGTCAAAGTAAAGATACTTTAATAGAAAATGACTCAAGTGAAAGTGAGTCACCCAGTAAAATACTACTACATGAGAAGGTCACAAAGCACCTCTGCTCTCCAGGAACTGGACCTCTCTCCTGCTTCAGCAACACCTGGACGCTCTATTCATTTCAAACAAAAGTTTGTTCTTTGAGTAAAAGTCTTTGGTTTTAAATATACATCAGTATAAAAAGTAAACATAATTGCTAAAATATACTTACAGATCAAAAGTAAATGTATAAATGACCGTGTTCTCTTGATAAGTGTATAAATTAGACCATTTTCCTGTCCTGCTAAGCATTCAAAATGTACTTTTTGGGTGTCAGGGAAAATGTATGGAGTAAAAAGTACATTATTTTCAGGAATGTAGTGAAGTAAAAATATAAATAAAGTACAGATACCCCAAAAACGTTTCACTGAAGGACTTCACACCACTTCAGTAAATGTGTATTTTACATTTGTGAAATTATGTCGATGTGAAAGTGACAAGGGTTTTATGTTTCTAGAAATGTATCGCAGTTGAGAATCTGATTCATGTTTAGATGGAGTGTCTGTTTTGGCTTCCAGTCTCCCTATGAAAATAACAGAAGGGCCTTGGACCTTAGAGTAACATTAGGCCCCTTTAGAGGTCATCTTGGGCCAGATCTGGCCCTGTTGTAAATCTGGCACCACCATCCTCCACATCTCAACCCTGGAAACAGAAACGAGGGGAGAGTCTGGACACCGAGGCCCTCCGTGAGACCGTTTGGACTACATGAGAAGGTCACATAGCTCCTCTGCTCTCCAGGAACTGGACCTCTCTCCTGCTTCAGCAACACCTGGACGCTCTATTCATTTTAAACAAAGTTTGTCCTTCTTCCTGTCTGTTTTCGTCGGTTTGAAGTGAGACTTATTTGAAACAGACTGATGATGATAACTAGTTTTGTCCTTTTCTTTCTGTACAACGTTATGGATCTGCTGTTATATTTTTTGTTCAGATTATGCCACGATGTAATATTGAGATTTTGTGTTTTTTTTTTGCTGTACAGATGAACATTTTGTCAATTTAATAAAATTGTCTGCATATTTTTACCTCATGGTGTCCATGTTGGGTATTTCAGAATGACTGTTGCTGTCATGCGATAGGAAAGCAATGTATTTCTAACAGATGTTTGTATTGAAGACAACTGGATAAGAGCAGTCTCTCCTTTCCTCATAAATGGAACAATATTAATGTATCGAAACAATAACACACGTGGATATTTTTTTGACATTTTACTAGTACAGTAATGACCAATGACGTTTCGTGAAGATGCTGTTCACGCAGCGGCGATGGGATCGTAAACATTACCTCCGTTCCGCCAGCAAGAATAATGCCCTGACCTTGGCAGTTTTCCTTCAATATAAAAGTCCGGCAATGAAGATGGTGAAAAATATGAGTTACTTTTTATGGGGAAATGTTAGCAAATTTTGAAATTTGTTTAACAATATAAAAAAACTGGCCCTAAACTGGTCCTAAAACTGGCCCTGAACCACCTCCCGAAGCAGGATACTGTTGGTCCTAAAACTGACCCTGAACCTCCTCCTGAAGCAGGATACTGTTGGCCCTACTGGTCCTAAAACTGGCTCTGAACCTCCTCCTGAAGTAGGATACTGTTGGTCCTAAAACTGGCCCTGAACCTCCTCCTGAAGCAGGATACTGTTGGCCCTACTGGTCCTAAAACTGGCTCTGAACCTCCTCCTGAAGTAGGATACTGTTGGTCCTAAAACTGGCCCTGAACCTCCTCCTGAAGCAGGATACTGTTGGTCCTAAAACTGGCCCTGAACAACCTCCTGAAGCAGGATACTGTTGGCCCTACTGGTCCTAAAACTGGCTCTGAACCTCCTCCTGAAGTAGGATACTGTTGGTCCTAAAACTGGCCCTGAACCTCCTCCTGAAGCAGGATACTGTTGGCCCTACTGGTCCTAAAACTGGCTCTGAACCTCCTCCTGAAGTAGGATACTGTTGGTCCTAAAACTGGCCCTGAACCTCCTCCTGAAGCAGGATACTGTTGGCCCTACTGGTCCTAAAACTGGCTCTGAACCTCCTCCTGAAGTAGGATACTGTTGGTCCTAAAACTGGCCCTGAACCTCCTCCTGAAGCAGGATACTGTTGGTCCTAAAACTGGCCCTGAACAACCTCCTGAAGCAGGATACTGTTGGCCCTACTGGTCCTAAAACTGGCTCTGAACCTCCTCCTGAAGTAGGATACTGTTGGTCCTAAAACTGGCCCTGAACCTCCTCCTGAAGCAGGATACTGTTGGTCCTAAAACTGGCTCTGAACCTCCTTCTGAAGTAGGATATTGTTGGTCCTAAAACTGGCCATGAACCACCTCCTGAAGCAGGCTGTTGGTCCTACTGGTCCTAAAACTGGCCCTGAACCTCCTCCTGATGCAGGCTGTTGGTCCTAAAACTGGCCCTGAACCTCCTCCTGAAGCAGGCTGTTGGTCCTACTGGTCCTAAAACTGGCCCTGAACCTCCTCTTTAAGCTGGCTACTGTTGGTCCTAAAACTGGCCCTGAACCTCCTCCTGAAGCAGGATACTGTTGGACCTAAAACGGGCCCTGACCCTCCTCCTGAAGCAGGATACTGTTGGTCCTAAAACTGGCCCTGAACCTCCTCTTGAAGCTGGCTACTGTTGGACCGAAAACTTGAACCTCCTCTTGAAGAAGGCTGTTGGTCCTACTGGTTCTCAAACTGGCCCTGAACCTCCTCTTGACGAAGGCTGTTGGTCCTACTGGTTCTAAAACTGTCCCTGAACCTCCTCTTGAAGAAGGCTGTTGGTCCTAAAACTGGCCCAGACTCTTCTCTTGAAGCTGGATACTGTTGGTCCTAAAACTGGACCTGAACCTCCTCTTGAAGAAGGCTGTTGGTCCTAAAACTTGCCCAGACTCTTCTCTTGAAGCTGGATACTGTTGGTCCTAAAACTGGCCCTGAACCTCCTCTTGAAGAAGGCTGTTGGTCCTACTGGTCCTAAAACTGGCCCTGAACCTCCTCTTGAAGAAGGCTGTTGGTCCTACTGGTCCTAAAACTGGCCCTGAACCTCCTCTTGAAGCTGGCTACTGTTGGACCTAAAACTGGCCCTGAACCTCCTCTTGAAGAAGGCTGTTGGTCCTACTGGTTGTTTGTTTGTTTGTTTTGCAGACTTGTTTATTGTTTACTAATATTGATTCAGAGTTTTTATGAAGTGTCTCATATCTGGATAACCCGGTCTAGTCCAATGAGGAGGGGGGGGGCGCCTTCAAGACATGATGGTGGATTTTTACCAGTCTCTATGGATGGGGGGGGGGGGGGTGTCCCCTTTACCCTATGGGCCCTGGTTAACAGTAGTGTCCCCTTCACCCTATGGGCCCTGGTTAACAGTAGTGTCCCCTTTGTCATATTGGCCCTGGTTAACAGTAGTGTCCCCTTTATCCTATGGGCCCTGGTTAACAGTAGTTTCCCCTTTACCCTATGGGCCCTGGTTAACAGTAGTGTCCCCTTCACCCTATGGGCCCTGGTCAACAGTAGTGTCCCCTTTACCCTATGGGCCCTGGTCAACAGTAGTGTCCCCTTTACCCTATGGGCCCTGGTTAACAGTAGTGTCCCCTTTACCCTATGGACCCTGGTCAACAGTAGTGTCCCCTTTATCCTATGGGCCCTGGTCAACAGTAGTGTCCCCTTTACCCTATGGGCCCTGGTCAACAGTAGTGTCCCCTTTATCCTAAGGGCCCTGGTCAACAGTAGTGTCCCCTTTACCCTATGGGCCCTGGTCAACAGTAGTGTCCCCTTTACCCTATGGGCCCTGGTTAACAGTATTGTCCCCTTTATCCTATGGGCCCTGGTCAACAGTAGTGTCCCCTTCACCCTATGGGCCCTGGTTAACAGTAGTGTCCCCTTTATCCTATGGGCCCTGGTTAACAGTAGTGTCCCCTTTACCCTATGGACCCTGGTCAACAGTAGTGTCCCCTTTATCCTATGGGCCCTGGTCAACAGTAGTGTCCCCTTTACCCTATGGGCCCTGGTCAACAGTAGTGTCCCCTTTACCCTATGGGCCCTGGTCAACAGTAGTGTCCCCTTTACCCTATGGGCCCTGGTCAACAGTAGTGTCCCCTTTATCCTATGTGCCCTGGTTAACAGTAGTGTCCCCTTCACCCTATGGGCCCTGGTTAACAGTAGTGTCCCCTTTGTCATATTGGCCCTGGTTAACAGTAGTGTCCCCTTTATCCTATGGGCCCTGGTTAACAGTAGTGTCCCCTTTACCCTATGGGCCCTGGTTAACAGTAGTGTCCCCTTTATCCTATGGGCCCTGGTCAACAGTAGTGTCCCCTTCACCCTATGGGCCCTGGCCAACAGTAGTGTCCCCTTCACCCTATGGGCCCTGGTTAACAGTAGTGTCCCCTTTATCCTATGGGCCCTGGTTAACAGTAGTTTCCCCTTTACCCTATGGGCCCTGGTTAACAGTAGTGTCCCCTTCACCCTATGGGCCCTGGTCAACAGTAGTGTCCCCTTTACCCTATGGGCCCTGGTCAACAGTAGTGTCCCCTTTACCCTATGGGCCCTGGTTAACAGTAGTGTCCCCTTTACCCTATGGACCCTGGTTAACAGTAGTGTCCCCTTCACCCTATGGGCCCTGGTTAACAGTAGTGTCCCCTTTGTCATATTGGCCCTGGTTAACAGTAGTGTCCCCTTTATCCTATGGGCCCTGGTTAACAGTAGTGTCCCCTTTACCCTATGGGCCCTGGTTAACAGTAGTGTCCCCTTTATCCTATGGGCCCTGGTCAACAGTAGTGTCCCCTTCACCCTATGGGCCCTGGCCAACAGTAGTGTCCCCTTCACCCTATGGGCCCTGGTTAACAGTAGTGTCCCCTTTATCCTATGGGCCCTGGTTAACAGTAGTTTCCCCTTTACCCTATGGGCCCTGGTTAACAGTAGTGTCCCCTTCACCCTATGGGCCCTGGTCAACAGTAGTGTCCCCTTTACCCTATGGGCCCTGGTCAACAGTAGTGTCCCCTTTACCCTATGGGCCCTGGTTAACAGTAGTGTCCCCTTTACCCTATGGACCCTGGTCAACAGTAGTGTCCCCTTTATCCTATGGGCCCTGGTCAACAGTAGTGTCCCCTTTACCCTATGGGCCCTGGTCAACAGTAGTGTCCCCTTTATCCTAAGGGCCCTGGTCAACAGTAGTGTCCCCTTTACCCTATGGGCCCTGGTCAACAGTAGTGTCCCCTTTACCCTATGGGCCCTGGTTAACAGTATTGTCCCCTTTATCCTATGGGCCCTGGTCAACAGTAGTGTCCCCTTCACCCTATGGGCCCTGGTTAACAGTAGTGTCCCCTTTATCCTATGGGCCCTGGTTAACAGTAGTGTCCCCTTTACCCTATGGACCCTGGTCAACAGTAGTGTCCCCTTTATCCTATGGGCCCTGGTTAACAGTAGTGTCCCCTTCACCCTATGGGCCCTGGTTAACAGTAGTGTCCCCTTTGTCATATTGGCCCTGGTTAACAGTAGTGTCCCCTTTATCCTATGGGCCCTGGTTAACAGTAGTGTCCCCTTTACCCTATGGGCCCTGGTTAACAGTAGTGTCCCCTTTATCCTATAGGCCCTGGTCAACAGTAGTGTCCCCTTCACCCTATGGGCCCTGGCCAACAGTAGTGTCCCCTTCACCCTATGGGCCCTGGTTAACAGTAGTGTCCCCTTTATCCTATGGGCCCTGGTTAACAGTAGTTTCCCCTTTACCCTATGGGCCCTGGTTAACAGTAGTGTCCCCTTCACCCTATGGGCCCTGGTCAACAGTAGTGTCCCCTTTACCCTATGGGCCCTGGTCAACAGTAGTGTCCCCTTTACCCTATGGGCCCTGGTTAACAGTAGTGTCCCCTTTACCCTATGGACCCTGGTCAACAGTAGTGTCCCCTTTATCCTATGGGCCCTGGTCAACAGTAGTGTCCCCTTTACCCTATGGGCCCTGGTCAACAGTAGTGTCCCCTTTATCCTAAGGGCCCTGGTCAACAGTAGTGTCCCCTTTACCCTATGGGCCCTGGTCAACAGTAGTGTCCCCTTTACCCTATGGGCCCTGGTTAACAGTATTGTCCCCTTTATCCTATGGGCCCTGGTCAACAGTAGTGTCCCCTTCACCCTATGGGCCCTGGTTAACAGTAGTGTCCCCTTTATCCTATGGGCCCTGGTTAACAGTAGTGTCCCCTTTACCCTATGGACCCTGGTCAACAGTAGTGTCCCCTTTATCCTATGGGCCCTGGTCAACAGTAGTGTCCCCTTTACCCTATGGGCCCTGGTCAACAGTAGTGTCCCCTTTACCCTATGGGCCCTGGTCAACAGTAGTGTCCCCTTTACCCTATGGGCCCTGGTCAACAGTAGTGTCCCCTTTATCCTATGTGCCCTGGTCAACAGTAGTGTCCCCTTTATCCTATGGACCCTGGTCAACAGTAGTGTCCCCTTTATCCTATGGGCCCTGGTCAACAGTAGTGTCCCCTTCACCCTATGGGCCCTGGTCAACAGTAGTGTCCCCTTTACCCTATGGGCCCTGGTCAACAGTAGTGTCCCCTTCACCCTATGGGCCCTGGTCAATAGTAGTGCACGACAGAGGGGATAGGATTCCATTTGGGACACTGGCCTGTTGGTCATGTATGTGCCTCCTTTAGTAAATGCTAAAGTTAAATAAATGTCATATTGTACAAGAACAACAATTCATGTTGATTGTAAATGTGTTTAGTTCTGCTACCTGAGCTGGTTGTTTTGACTGTGATGATGATGATGGTGTGTTGTCAGGTTGTTTTTCTATTGTGTTTACGTCCACTGTGTCCCTACTACAGTACGTGGCTCCTGTTATAGCTGCTAGCATTGAATAGGGAAGTCGTTCTGCGTCTCTGTAACAAAAGGCCTCCCTATTCCCTATTAACTGCACTACTTTGGACCAGGGCCCTATGGGTCGTGGTCAAACGTAGTGTGCTATGTAGGGAATGAGGTGCATTTTGGGATGCATCCTCAATATGTCTTGCTCCACAGAGGTCAGAGGTCAAGGGCCTGTTGGGATGCATCCTCAATATGTCTTGCTCCACAGAGGTCAGAGGTCAGGGGCCTGTTGGGATCCATTCCAATAGAAGTTGGTCAGTTCAGGAAATAAACTGAGATTCTAATTCAATAATTACAATTTTTTCTCAATAAACTGAAAATGAGAAGCTATTTATTTGAGAAATGTTTTTCTGTTTTAATTAGGAATCAGATGGTGTTAGAGTCGGGGGGGGGGGGAGTTTTCAGAAAGGTATTTTCTCGGTTGACGCTGTCATCTAGATGATCTGCTGTGTCCAGTTTAAATGAATCCATGTTACAGTGTCGACGGACCACCGAGACACCACCTGTGCTAATTAGATATCTAGTATGCACCTGACACCTGTGCTAATTAGATATCTAGCATGCACCTGACACCTGTGCTAGTTAGATATCTAGCATGCACCTGACACCTGTGCTAGTTAGATATCTAGCATGCACCTGACACCTGTGCTAATTTGATATCTAGCATGCGCCTGACACCTGTGCTAATTAGATATCTAGCATGCACCTGACACCTGTGCTAGTTAGATATCTAGCATGCACCTGACACCTGTGTGTAATGGAAGCAGACCGCCAGAAAACGTGTTGTCACTGAAATATCGGCTGCAACTGTGATATAGCTGGTCAAAACGGTGTACAGCAGCAGTGTAAAAAATACATTATCATACTTGAGTAAAAGTAAAGATACTTTAATAGAAAATGACTCAGGTGAAAGTGAGTCACCCAGTAAAATACTACTACATGAGAAGGTCACAAAGCACCTCTGCTCTTCAGGAGCTGAACCTCTCTCCTGCTTCAGCAACACCTGGACGCTCTATTCATTTCAAACAAAAGTTTGTTCTTTGAGTAAAAGTCTTTGGTTTTAAATATACATCAGTATAAAAAGTCAACATAATTGCTAAACTATACTTACAGATCAAAAGTAAAAGTATAAATGACCATGTTCTCTTGATAAGTGTATAAATTAGACCATTTTCCTGTCCTGCTAAGCATTCAAAATGTACTTTTTGGGTGTCAGGGAAAATGTATGGAGTAAAAAGTACATTATTTTCAGGAATGTAGTGAAGTAAAAATATAAATAAAGTACAGATACCCCAAAAACGTTTCACTGAAGGACTTCTCACCACTTCAGTAAATGTGTATTTTACATTTGTGAAATTATTTCGATGTGAAAGTGACAAGGGTTTTATGTTTCTAGAAATGTATCGCAGTTGAGAATCTGATTCATGTTTAGATGGAGTATCTGTTTTGGCTTCCAGTCTCCCTATGAAAATAACAGAAGGGCCTTGGACCTTAGAGTAACATTAGGCCCCTTTAGAGGTCATCTTGGGCCAGATCTGGCCCTGTTGTAAATCTGGCACCACCATCCTCCACATCTCAACCCTGGAAACAGAAACGAGGGGAGAGTCTGGACACAGAGGCCCTCCGTGAGACCGTTTGAACTACATGAGAAGGTCACATAGCTCCTCTGCTCTCCAGGAGCTGGACCTCTCTCCTGCTTCAGCAACACCTGGACGCTCTATTCATTTCAAACAAAAGTTTGTCCTTCTTCCTGTCTGTTTTCGTCGGTTTGAAGTGAGACTTCTTTGAAACAGACTGATGATGATAACCAGTTTTGTCCTTTTCTTTCTGTACAACGTTATGGATCTGCTGTTATATTTTTTGTTCAGGTTATGCCACGATGTAATATTGAGATTTTACATTGTGCTTTTTTTTTGCTGTACAGATGAACATTTTGTCAATTTAATAAAATTGTCTGCAGATTTTTACCTCATGGTGTCCATGTTGGGTATTTCAGAATGACTGTTGGTGTCATGCGATAGGAAAGCAATGTATTTCAGAATGACTGTTGGTGTCATGCGATAGGAAAGCAATGTATTTCAGAATGACTGTTGGTGTCATGCGATAGGAAAGCAATGTATTTCAGAATGACTGTTGGTGTCATGCGATAGGAAAGCAATGTATTTCAGAATGACTGTTGGTGTCATGCGATAGGAAAGCAATGTATTTCAGAATGACTGTTGGTGTCATGCGATAGGAAAGCAATGTATTTCTAACAGATGTTTGTATTGAAGACAACTGGATAAGAGCAGTCTCTCCTTTCCTCATAAATGGAACAATATTAATGTATCGAAACAATGACATATGTGGATATTTTTTGACATTTTACTAGTACAGTAATGACCAATGACGTTTCGTGAAGATCCTGTTCACGCAGCGCTCGGCGATGGGATCGTAAACATTACCTCCGTACCTCCTTCAATATAAAAGTCCGGCAATGAAGATGGTGAAAAATAATAAAAAGGTCGATATGAGTTACTGTTTATGGGGAAATGTTAGCAAATTTTGAATTTGGTTTAACAATATAAAAAAAAGATGGCATTTAAGGCAAAAACTAATATAGCATTGACATTATTGTTAGCAGCATTAAAAATAAATGATACTAGATAGTTATCATGGTAACAGTAAAACAACACATTTTGAATGCTACATTTAGTAATAATATTCATAATATTATTGGTATAATTGTAATCAACTTTAGAAAACACTTTAAAATCCCATTGTTAATTATCCCATTTGCATTACACGATGTTCAGTACGTTTTTCATATTGGATATTTAATTTTTATTTAACCTTTATTTAACTAGACAAGTCAGTTAAGAACAAAATCGTATTTACAATGACGGCCAAACCCCAACATTGCAAAACAGTTTGTTTGAATCAATTATTTGGTGACGTGAATATATTTAGTGTAGTTTTATCTAAAAGGCTAACTTTTTAAATGTTTTATAAATTCACTGAGGAGGATGATCCTCCTCTGAGGGGCCTCCACTGTTGGATCGACTTGTATGACAGCGTGTTCCAGTTCCCTCCAATATCCAGCAACTTCGCACAACCATTGAAGAGGAGTGGGGCAACATTCCACAATCAACAGCCTGATCAACTCCATGCGAAGGAGTCGCGCTGCACGGTGGTCACACCAGATACTGACTGGTTTTATGCAGTGGTGATTTTAGCATGTACATTTGGTGGGACAAACTCAAAAAAATGTTGACGCATGCCAGCAAAGCCACAACACTAAACAATACATTAATTACACTATAACGGTGACAAATGATGCCCACTAACTGTTAGGGCCAACATAAAGCTGTCCCAACAGCAGAGATTTATTTTCAGCACCATGGAGTGAATCCTTACCACCGCTACACCTGGCTATCAGTGGAGCCTTGTTTCCAGCACCATGGAGGGGATCCTTACCACTGCTGCACCTGGCTATCAGTGGAGCCTTGTTTCCAGCACCATGGAGGGGATCCTTACCACTGCTACACCTGGCTATCAGTAGAGCCTTGTCTGGCAGGGAAACAGTTAATTCAGCCTCATTTACTGCCATTTAAAAAAAAAAAAATCTGATATGGCTGCTTCGCTTAAACAAAATGTGGTTAATGCGGACAATTGAGATGTACAAGGGAACGATGAGCAGATGTAATAGTATAACTTTAGTCCTTCCCCTCGCCTCGACCCGGGCACGAACCAGGGACCCTCTGCACATATCAACAGTCACCCTCGAAGCATCGTTACCCATCGCTCCACAAAAGCCACGCCCTTGCAGAGTAAAGGGAACCACTACTTCAAGGTCTCAGAGCAAATGACGTCACCGATTGAAACGCTATTAGCGCGCACCACCGCTAACTAGCTAGCCATTTCACATCCGTTACACTGGCTACTGCACCACCGCTAACTAGCTAGCCATTTCACATCCGTTACACTGGCTACTGCACCACCGCTAACTAGCTAGCCATTTCACATCCGTTACACTGGCTACTGCACCACCGCTAACTAGCTAGCCATTTCACATCCGTTACACTGGCTACTGCACCACCGCTAACTAGCTAGCCATTTCACATCCGTTACACGAATCCGTAATTTTGTTTAAGACAATGACAGATCTAAGACGGACGTAGTCTGTATAAGTATTTGTTCAGCACTTTTGAAATGTACAGCGACAGAATTCAAAACATGGCCCGTTCTTACAGTGTTCTCCCTGTACACCAAGTCAGAACCGTAGGATAAATAAATGGGGCACATAAGCAGCCAATGAAAGCTCTTACAATTCTCGATGATGGCATTTCTCTAAACAGACTATAGGCTACATGTGCACCACCAAGTCAGAACAGTAGGCTAACTTATGAGGGGGAAGGGACATATTTCCCTGGCATATTACATAATTTTTGCAGCAGCATATAATACCATTTTTGGACGTACATTGTTGTGCTGTGCTCACTTGAACAGGAAGGTGGCACAGCGGTTCTTCTTGTGGGCAAATTTTGTCATCAAAGTCTGGCATTCTCTAGATTTATGGTGCTTTCAAGATAACTGGGAACTAAAAAAATAATAAAAGGTTGAATCATGACGTCAGTGATCTTCAGGTCGGAGCTCTAGAAAGAGGCCTGAGTTCCCGAGTTGGATTGAAAGCGTATTTTTCCAGTCTGAGCTCGTTTTTTTTCCCCAGTTGTCTTGAACTCACTGAAGTCAGTTCCAAGTTGACACTTGTTTTGAATGCGGCAGAAGTTGTACTAGGTTGACAGTGTGGCCAATGTATTCAACCTTTTCTGGCCCACAGTGTTACATGTGACTGTTTATCCTTTTAAGCTTGAAAAAGAAACCCTTAAACCCAGATTTGGACCACACACCCTCTCCACTGAGTAGCAAGCTAGTGATTGCTTTGCAACACTTGCAGTTAGCCACGGATCAAATCAAATTGTATTTGTCACATGCGCCGAATACAACAGTGAAATGCTTACTTACAAGCCCCTAACCAACAATGCAGTTTTAAGAAAAATAAGTATTAAGTAAAAAATAGACCATAAAAAAAAAAATTAATTAAAGAGCAGCAGTAAAAGGTTCCTTCCAAATCACCCATTGTTATATTTGCAATTTCCAAATGAATGTGTAATGTTAATGTCCAATGGCCGTTGAGCACCAATAAGTTTTTTTTATCTTATAATTTCTCTTAAAACAAGGTTTGAAAAGGATTTGCCAGTAGATTGTTGATTTGTGACGATGGCCGCTTGTCTAGCTTGCTAGCTAAGATTTTGAAAGTCCAATTAAAACTGCTGTAGATATAACGTGATTTGATGTCACTTTATTTGCGGCCAATGACTTTGAGCCTTCTTGGATGGGCACTTCTAATATAAATCTATGGCAGCACCCAAGGGGCTTGAATTTTCAAGCTCTCTCTGTAGATTTTGCGCTGACAAAGTGTCCCCATGAGTGACAGAAGTGAGCCAATCATGGCGCAACTAGAGTACATTACTAACCACTACACTCCGTATTTTCCACTGGCTGCCCCTCCACCACAGAAAGCACTAAGCTAGGCTGAAACATCTGCATTTTGGAGATGCCATACTCAAGAAAGCAACCATGTTTGTATGCGGCTTTATTAACTCAAATATTATTTTTTTTGACATTGTTTGCAAACTGATATGTGACATGTATTTATGTAAAAAATAACCTGAAAAACGTGGGTCTCAAAACAGGTGGTGCTCACCTGCCCTGAATGACAGGCCACCACTGAGTATATGTGACCAATATATGCATATATGTTTTCATGTGAAATCCATAGATTAGGTCGAATTAATTTATTTCAATTGACTGATTTCCTTATATGAACTGTAACTCAGTAAATTGGTTTAAATTGTTGCGTTTATATTTTTGTAAATAATTGTACAAATTTTAATAATTATTAATTTACCAAGTATACAGGATGGAACTTTTATTCTGACGGATTTCAAAAAAATCCGCGACCCGGAAGTAGTTAGTTTTTGTTGCCTGTTTCACGGCGGTGTAAATAAACAATGCAGCTTGTTTGGCCGAAGAGGGTCTGACTGAAACATTCTGCTGTCATCGAGGCGCAGGACTGAAATCTGCTTCAAGCCGAATAGAGATTTCATTACTTTTGGAGTGGAGTGAGTCGGTGAGTTTGCTACATGATAATGATAATGCTAACTAGCATTATCATTAGCTAGACGAATGTCAGAAGGCCGCTAGCGTATTACCAATGCAAAGACGTTTGGATCGGGGTGTTGTTCTCCTTGGAGCGAAGGTCGAACACAAGCAAACTTAAGATTTACTGTTGGCATTAGCAACAAGTGATAGTTATCATTGAGCCAGCTGATCAACTAACGTTAGCTAAAGTTCGCTTGCTAACTGTAGCTTGTTTGAAAGACAGTACGAAAGTTAGCTGTGGTACCTAGTACCTAAGTCTGCATGCTTGCTAATGTCATTCTCCAGGCCTGTTGTGTTGTGATCCTCCTGGCCTGTTGTGTTCTGATCCTCCGGGCCTGTTGTGTTCTGATCCTCCAGGCCTGTTGTGTTCTGATCCTCCAGGCCTGTTGTGTTCTGATTCTCCAGGCCTGTTGTGTTCTGATCCTCCAGGCCTGTTGTGTTCTGATCCTCCAGGCCTGTTGTGTTCTGATCCTCCAGGCCTGTTGTGTTCTGATCCTCCAGGCCTGTTGTGTTCTGATCCTCCAGGCCTGTTGTGTTGTGATCCTCCTGGCCTGTTGTGTTGTGATCCTCCTGGCCTGTTGTGTTGTGATCCTCCTGGCCTGTTGTGTTGTGATCCTCCTGGCCTGTTGTGTTCTGATTCTCCTGGCCTGTTGTGTTCTGATTCTCCAGGTTCCTCCAAGCCATGCACTGCAGCTGTGTATGGAGCTCCAGGGCTCTGTCCCCTGCCCTGCTCCCTAGGCTGCTGTCCCATGCAGGATGCTGGGCTCCGGGGACCAGGCCTAGGGGTATCTGGAGCTCCCCTCGGAGACTGGCCTCGGCTGTAGAGACCACGCAGCCCATCCCCCTGCCCAGCCAAGCCCGGGTGGTGATCTGTGGAGGGGGCATCGTAGGGACATCTGTGGCCTATCACCTGGCCAAGCTGGGCTGGACTGAGATAGTACTATTGGAGCAGGGAAGGTAGGAGAGGCTAAATGATGTGGTCTGTTTACAAGAGGGGGGTGCATGTTTCCAGAACACTTTATTTGTGGGTAGGTGGACAATATATCATGATTTCATGAGTTCATTGTTTTACTGGGCTTGTCAGGGGATGAGAGACCAACACAGTAAAAACATGGACTAGCCTACGAGACCTTCTGTAATCAATGATAACATCTAGAAATCACAAGGAACCATGGTCTTATGTCTCATTACTCACCCTGCTGGGTTGTGAACCATGAACTTATGTCTCATTACTCACCCTGCTGGGTTGTGATCCATGGTCTTCTGTCTCATTACTCACCCTGCTGGGTTGTGATCCTCTGTGTGTGTGATCTACTGTGTGATCCTCTGTGTGTGTGATCTACTGTGTGGTCTTCTGTGTGTGTGATCTACTGTGTGATCCTCTGTGTGATCTACTGTGTGGTCCTCTGTGTGTGTGTGTGTGTGTGTGTGTGTGTGTGTGTGTGTGTGTGATCTACTGTGTGATCTACTGTGTGATCCTCTGTGTGTGTGATCTACTGTGTGTGTGATCTACTGTGTGGTCCTGTGTGTGTGTGATCCTCTGTGTGTGTGTGATCTACTGTGTGGTCCTCTGTGTGTGTGATCTACTGTGTGATCCTCTGTGTGTGTGATCTACTGTGTGTGTGGTCCTGTGTGTGTGTGATCCTCTGTGTGTGTGTGATCTACTGTGTGACCTACTGTGTAATCCTCTGTGTGTGTGATCTACTGTGTGGTCCTCTGTGTGTGTGATCTACTGTGTGGTCCTCTGTGTGTGTGTGTGTGATCTACTGTGTGGTCCTCTGTGTGTGTGATCTACTGTGTGGTCCTCTGTGTGTGTGATCCTCTGTGTGTGTGTGATCTACTGTGTGGTCCTCTGTGTGTGTTAGACAGGGGGGAAAGTAGATGGCATTTCTTACAGTTATGGGATCTACTGTCTGTGTAATTGCGGATCATAGAATCCCATAATGAATCCCTATGAATTATTGTGATCTCATGGGCCTTGTAAGGATTGGGCATCTCGCCTGTATTATGCATGACCTTTTAATGAGCCATTAACACAACCAGTCATGATGTTTTCATCTGATTGGATTTAATGAGCCATTAACACAACAATTCATGATGTTTTCATCTGATTGTCTAACAACCTTGTGTAAATATTTATAAAATACAGGCAAATCACGTTTTTCACTGCACTGAGCCTTTAAATAGTGGTGAAATAGCTGACAGTTTTCTTGGCATCTTTGTATTAGTTATTGTGATAGGCTCACGGTTTACCCGGTACGGCGTACCCCCACTATTTAGTGAACCGCCTTACTTTCACCCCTAGTGTTATAGGCTGAGTGCTGGCACCACCAGGCTGGGTGTTAGGCTGGGTGCTGGTACCACCAGGCTGGGTGTTAGGCTGGGTGTTAGGCTGGGTGCTGGTACCACCAGGCTGGGTGTTAGGCTGGGTGTTAGGCTGGGTGCTGGCACCACCAGGCTGGGTGTTAGGCTGGGTGCTGGTACCACCAGGCTGGGTGTTAGGCTGGGTGCTGGCACCACCAGGCTGGGTGTTAGGCTGGGTGCTGGTACCACCAGGCTGGGTGTTAGGCTGGGTGCTGGTACCACCAGGCTGGGTGTTAGGCTGGGTGTTAGGCTGGGTGCTGGTACCACCAGGCTGGGTGTTAGGCTGGGTGTTAGGCTGGGTGCTGGTACCACCAGGCTGGGTGTTAGGCTGGGTGTTAGGCTGGTTGCTGGCACCACCAGGCTGGGTGTTAGGCTGGGTGTTAGGCTGGGTGTTAGGCTGGGTGTTAGGCTGGGTGCTGGCACCACCAGGCTGGGTGTTAGGCTGGGTGCTGGTACCAACAGGCTGGGTGTTAGGCTGGGTGCTGGTACCACCAGGCTGGGTGTTAGGCTTGGTGTTAGGCTGGGTGCTGGTACCACCAGGCTGGGTGTTAGGCTGGGTGTTAGGCTGGTTGCTGGCACCACCAGGCTGGGTGTTAGGCTGGGTGCTGGTACCACCAGGCTGGGTGTTAGGCTGGGTGCTGGCACCACCAGGCTGGGTGTTAGGCTGGGTGCTGGTACCACCAGGCTGGGTGTTAGGCTGGGTGCTGGTACCACCAGGCTGGGTATTAGGCTGGGTGCTGGTACCACCAGGCTGGGTGTTAGGCTGGGTGCTGGTACCACCAGGCTGGGTGTTAGGCTGGGTACAGCTAACCATGTTGTTGTCATTTCTCTGTGTGCTAGGCTAGGTGCTGTACCTAACCATGTTGTTGTCATCTCTCTGTGTGCTAGGCTAGGTGCTGTACCTAACCATGTTGTTGTCATCTCTCTGTGTGCTAGGCTAGGTACAGCTAACCATGTTGTTGTCATCTCTCTGTGTGCTAGGCTAGGTGCTGTACCTAGCCATGTTGTCCTCATCTCTCTGTGTGCTAGGCTAGGTGCTGTACCTAACCATGTTGTCCTCATCTCTCTGTGTGCTAGGCTAGGTGCTGTACCTAACCATGTTGTCCTCATCTCTCTGTGTGCTAGGCTAGGTGCTGTACCTAACCATGTTGTCCTCATTTCTCTGTGTGCTAGGCTAGGTGCTGGCACCACCAGGCTGTGTGCTGGGATCGTCAGCGTGGCCAAGCCCATTTCTATTGAGTGTAAAATGGCTGACTACTCCAACTCCCTGTATGAACACCTGGAGGAGGAGACTGGGGTCAAGACAGGTGGGATGGACTTCTACAGTATGACTAGCCTGAGTTCTACTCCATGTGTACTAACATGCCTACACTATGACTAGCCTGAGTTCCACTCCATTTGTATTAACATGCCTACAGTATGACTAGCCTGAGTTCTACTCCATTTGTGCTAACATGCCTACAGTATGACTCTAGCCTGAGTTCCACTCCACTTGTACTAACATGCCTACATGCCTGGAACTCAGACTAGCCTGAGTTCCACTCCATTTGTGCTAACATGCCTACAATATAACTCTAGCCTGAGTTCCAGTCCATTTGTGCTAACATGCCTACAGTATGACTCTAGCCTGAGCTCCACTCCATTTGTACTAACATGCCTACATGCCTGGAACTCAGACTAGCCTGAGTTCCACTCCATTTGTGCTAACATGCCTACAATATAACTCTAGCCCGAGTTCCAGTCCATTTGTGCTAACATGCCTATAGTATGACTAGCCTGAGTTTCACTCCACTTGTACTAACATGCCTACAATATAACTCTTGCCTGAGTTCCACTCCATTTGTACTAACATGCCTACAGTATGACTCTAGCCTGGTTTCCACTCCATTTGTGCTAACATGCCTACATTATGACTCTAGCCTGGTTTCCACTCCATTTGTGCTAACATGCCTACAGTATGACTCTAGCCTGAGTTCCACTCCATTTGTGCTAACATGCCTACAGTATGACACTAGCCTGAGTTCCAGTCCATTTGTGCTAACACGCCTACAGTATGACTCTAGCCTGAGTTCCACTCCATTTGTGCTAACATGCCTACAGTATGACTCTAGCCTGAGTTCCAGTCCATTTGTGCTAACATGCCTACAATATGACTCTAGCCTGAGTTCCACTCCACTTGCGCTAACATGTCTACAGTATGACTCTAGCCTGAGTTCCACTCCATTTGTACTAACATGCCTACAGTATGACTCTAGCTTGAGTTCCTGAGTTCCGCTCCATTTGTACTAACTCCTTATCAGTGAATGTCTCTGGAAGCTGGTTAGTTTGCCTCTCCTGCTCTCTGCAGTACAGTTCCAGTCTGTCTCAACGTACCTCAATGGGTTTATGAACACGTCTTTGCTGTGTGGTTGTGTTCTGATTGTGTTTTAGCCAGTTGTTTTGGTTGTTGAATCAATTATATATTATCTATGAGGTCATGTGACTGGCTGTATCCTACCAGTGCTTCCCCCTCCTCCTCTCACATGCTGTTTCAGTTTGTGTTTCAACACAGATTTACCAGTGGTATTTAGTCTTGTGTGTAAACAGATTTACCAGTGGTATTTAGTCTTGTGGAACAACAGATTTACCAGTGGTATTTAGTCTTGTATAAACAACAGATTTACCAGTGGTATTTAGTCTTGTGTGTAAACAGATTTACCAGTGGTATTTAGTCTTGTGGAACAACAGATTTACCAGTGGTATTTAGTCTTGTATAAACAACAGATTTACCAGTGGTATTTAGTCTTGTGGAACAACAGATTTACCAGTGGTGTTTAGTCTTGTGGAACAACAGATTTCCAGTGGTATTTAGTCTTGTGGAACAACAGATTTACCAGTGGTATTTAGTCTTGTGGAACAACAGATTTACCAGTGGTATGTAGTCTTGTATAAACAACAGATTTCCAGTGGTATTTAGTCTTGTGGAACAACAGATTTCCAGTGGTATTTAGTCTTGTGGAACAACATATTTACCAGTGGTATTTAGTCTTGTGGAACAACAGATTTACCAGTGGTATTTAGTCTTGTGGAACAACAGATTTACCAGTGGTATTTAGTCTTGTGGAACAACAGATTTACCAGTGGTATTTAGTCTTGTGGAACAACAGATTTACCAGTGGTATTTAGTCTTGTGGAACAACAGATTTACCAGTGGTATTTAGTCTTGTGGAACAACAGATTTACCAGTGGTATTTAGTCTTGTATAAAGACAGATTTACCAGTGGTATTTAGTCTTGTATAAACAACAGATTTACCAGTGGTATTTAGTCTTGTGGAACAACAGATTTACCAGTGGTATTTAGTCTTGTAGAACAACAGATTTACCAGTGTTATTTAGTCTTGTATAAACAACAGATTTACCAGTGGTATTTAGTCTTGTGCCAACATCCAGACAGTATGGCAGGGCGTTGCCTTGTGTGGTTTAACGCGAGATGACTCATGACTTGGCAGTCCTGATGTGTGTGTGTTTGTTCCAGGTTACGTGAAAACAGGCTCTCTATGTCTGGCCCAGAATCAGGACCGTTTCCTCTCCCTGAAGCGCCTGGCATCCAGGCTGAAGTAAGTCCCTCCCTAACCGCCTTTCTCTTCCCTCCCTAACCTGACCCTGCCTCTCCTCTGGTCTGAATTATATCTCAGTACTCTCTCCTCTGGTCTGAATTATAGCTCAGTATTCTCTCTCTGGTCCAGTCTCTCCCTGACCCTCTCCTCTGGTCTGAATTATAGCTCAGTACTCTCTCTGGTCCAGTCTCTCCCTGACCCTCTCCTCTGGTCTGAATTATAGCTCAGTACTCTCTCTGGTCCAGTCTCTCCCTGACCCTCTCCTCTGGTCTGAATTATAGCTCAGTACTCTCTCTGGTCCAGTCTCTCCCTGACCCTCTCCTCTGGTCTGAATTATAGCTCAGTACTCTCTCTGGTCCTGTCTCTCCCTGACCCTCTCCTCTGGTCTGAATTATAGCTCAGTACTCTCTCTGGTCCAGTCTCTCCCTAACCTCTGGTCTGAATTATAGCTCAGTATTCTCTCTGGTCCAGTCTCTCCCTAACCTCTCTCCTCCTCCCTCTCTCCTCCTCCCTCTCTCCTCCCTTCCTCCTCTCCTCCCTCCCTCCCTCTCTCTTCTCCTCCTCCTCTCTCTCCTCTCTCCTTTCTCTCCTCCTTCCTCAGTGTGATGGGGATCCCCTGTAACGTGATCAAACCCAAAGAGGTGTCCAAGCTCCACCCCCTGGTGAATATTCATGACCTGGTGGGGGCGCTCCACCTGCCGGGGGATGCCGTGGTGTCACCGCCTGACGTCAACCACGCCCTCGCCACGGCAGCAGCCGGACACGGTGAGACAGTAAAACCAAGGATGGACTATTGTTCGGCTTGCAAGCCAAAAATTCCCAGGTTTTCCAGAAATCCTGATTGGATGATTCCAGATTTCCTGCTTGTTCCATCCTGATTTGGGGGAATTTTCCAACTGGGATTTCTGGAAAAACTGAATTTTAGGAAAAATCCTGCAAGCCCATCTGTAGTGGAGGTTTCAATAGAAAGTTACAACCATGTGGTTTCGCCATCAGTTAGAATGAAGCCAGAAAGCAAGGCTACTGGAGGGAAGGGCCAAGGTGTGGTCTGCCAAGGTGTGGTCTGCCAAGGTGTGGTCTGCCAAGGTGTGGTCTGCCAAGGTGTGGTCTGCCAAGGTGTGGTCTGCCAAGGTGTGGCCTGCCAGGGTGTGGCCTGCCAAGGGCCAAGGTGTGGCCTGCCAGGGTGTGGCCTGCCAAGGGCCAAGGTGTGGCCTGCCAAGGTGTGGTCTGCCAAGGTGTGGTCTGCCAAGGTGTGGTCTGCCAAGGTGTGGTCTGCCAAGGTGTGGTCTGCCAAGGTGTGGCCTGCCAAGGGCCAAGGTGTGGCCTGCCAGGGTGTGGCCTGCCAAGGGCCAGGGTGTGGCCTGCCAAGGTGTGGCCTGCCAAGGTGTGGCCTGCCAGGGTGTGGCCTGCCAAGGGTCAAGGTGTGGCCTGCCAAGGTGTGGCCTGCCAAGGGGCCAAGGTAAGGCCTGCCAATCAGAGTGAGGTAGTCGGTGCCCAGGGGGCATCTCTTTGGCTAATTTGACATCATGCTACTCCAATCAAACGAACGATGAACTATTGATAGTGTTTGTCATGTTTGATCACATTGTACTTTTCTACATGAATACATGTACATTTGAAGTTGGAAATTTACATACACTTAGGTTGGAGTCATTAAAACTCGTTTTTCAACCACTCCACAAATGTCTTGTTAACAAACTATAGTTTTGGCAAGTCGGTTAGGACGTCTACTTTATGCATGACACAAGTAAATTTTCCAACAATTGTTTTCAGACAGATTATTTCACTTACAGTGAATTATATCACAATTCCAGTGGGTCAGAAGTTTATATACACTAAATTGTCTGCCTTTAAACAGCTTGGAAAATTCCAGAAAATTATGTCATGACTTTAGAAGCTTCTGATAGTCTAATTGACATAATTTGAGTCAATTGGAGTTGTACCTGTGGATGTATTTCAAGGCCTACCTTCAAACTCAGTGCCTCTTTGCTTGACATCATGGGAAAATCAAAAGAAATCAGCCAAGACCTCAGACAAAATAATTGTAGACCTCCACAAGTCTGGTTCATCCTTGGGAGCAATTTCCAAATGCCTGAAGGTACCACATTCATCTTTACAAACAATAGTATGCGAGTATATATCCTATATCGACATAACCTGAAAGGCCGCTCAGCAAGGAAGAAGCCACTGATCCAAAACCACTATAAAAAAAGTCAGACTATGGTTTGCAACTTCACATGGGGACAAAGATGGTACTTTTTGGAGAAATGTCCTCTGGTCTGATGAAACAAAAATAGACCTCAACCCTATAGAAAATTTGTGGGCAGAACTGAAAAAGTGTGTGCTGGCAAGGAGGCCTACAAACCTGACTCAGTTACACCAGCTCTGTCAGGGGGAATGGGACAAAATTCCCCAACTTATTTTGGGAAGCTTGTGGAAGGCTACCCAAAACATTTGACCCAAGTTAAACAATTTAAAGGCAATGCTACCAAATACTAATTGAGTGTATGTAAACTTCTGACCCACTGGGAATGTGATGAAAGAAATAAAAGCTGAAATAAGTCATTCTCTCTACTATTATTCTGACATTTCACATTCTTAAAACAAAGTGGTGAACCTAACTGACCTAAGACCGGGAATTTATACTAGGATCAAATGTCAGGAATTGTGGAAAAACTGAGTTTAAATGCATTTGGTTACGGTGAATGTAAACTTCTGACTTCAACTGTTAACCATGTTCTGATGTCCAGGAGTCCAGATCCATGAGCCCACCACAGTTAACCATGTTCTGATCTCCAGGAGTCCAGATCCATGAGCTCACCACAGTTAACCATGTTCTGATCTCCAGGAGTCCAGATCCATGAGCTCACCACAGTTAACCATGTTCTGATCTCCAGGAGTCCAGATCCATGAGCGCACCACAGTTAACCATGTTCTGATCTCCAGGAGTCCAGATCCATGAGCGCACCACAGTTAACCATGTTCTGATCTCCAGGAGTCCAGATCCATGAGCTCACCACAGTTAACCATGTTCTGATCTACAGGAGTCCAGATCCATGAGCTCACCACAGTTAACCATGTTCTGATCTCCAGGAGTCCAGATCCATGAGCTCACCACAGTTAACCATGTTCTGATCTACAGGAGTCCAGATCCATGAGCGCACCACAGTTAACCATGTGATGATGGAGAAGGGACATGTGACAGCGGTGGAGACGGACAGAGGAGCCATCGAGTGTGAATACTTTGTCAACTGTGCAGGACAGGTGAACCTCTATCCATTACGTGTGTGTGTGTGTGTGCGTGTGCGTGTGTGTGTGTGACTGTAAATGACATGGCGTCTCTCCCTCCACTAGTCTTTAGACAGCTAGACAGCTCTCTTCAGCCCAACTGATCTGTAAGGTTTCATAACGCGTTATGAATGATAGGATGGGTCCTATTTAGTGCACTAGAATAAGGAACCATTTGGGACACAGTCATGCTGTATATGAAGTGTTGTAACTGGCTGTCTCTGAGCTGTCTCTGAGGTTTCTAATCTAAAGACTCTCTGGGTGTAGGAGCTGGACCAGTGAAGTGTTGTAATCTAGCTGTCTCTGAGGGAGCTGGGCCAGTGAAGTGTTGTATCTAGCTGTCTCTGAGGGAGCTGGGCCAGTGAAGTGTTGTATCTAGCTGTCTCTGAGGGAGCTGGGCCAGTGAAGTGTTGTATCTATCTGTCTCTGAGGGAGCTGGGCCAGTGAAGTGTTGTATCTAGCTGTCTCTGAGGGAGCTGGGCCAGTGAAGTGTTGTATCTAGCTGTCTCTGAGGGAGCTGGGCCAGGCCAGTGAAACCAGGGTGTCTGTTCCTCTACACGTGTTCATATAATAGGGGGTTATGAATGCTATATGATATGTTATAACTGTCCTATGTATGTTCTACAGTGGGCGTATGAGCTGGGCCAGGCCAGTGAGACCAAGGTGTCTGTTCCTCTCCATGGATGTGAACACTTCTACCTGCTCTCCAAACCTCTACCAGAGCCTCTACAGCCCAGCACCCCAGGTGAGACTACCTCCTCTCAGAGCCTCTACAGCCCTGAACCCCAGGTGAGACTACCTCCTCTACAGCCCAGAACCCCAGGTGAGACTACCTCCTATCAGAGCCTCTACAGCCCAGAACCCCAGGTGAGACTACCTCCTATCAGAGCCTCTACAGCCCAGAACCCCAGGTGAGTCCACCTCCTCTACAGCCAAGAACCCCAGGTGAGACTACCTCCTCTACATCCAAGAACCCCAGGTGAGACTACCTCCTCTACAGCCAAGAACCCCAGGTGAGACTACCTCCTCTACAGCCCAGAACCCCAGGTGAGACTACCTCCTATCAGAGCCTCTACAGCCCAGAACCCCAGGTGAGTCCACCTCCTCTACAGTCCAGAACCCCAGGTGAGACTACCTCCTCTACAGCCCAGAACCCCAGGTGAGACTACCTCCTCTACAGCCCAGAACCCCAGGTGAGACTACCTCCTCTACAGCCCAGAACCCCAGGTGAGACTCCCTCCTCTACAGCCCAGAACCCCAGGTGAGACTACCTCCTATCAGAGCCTCTACAGTCCAGAACGCCAGGTAAGACTACCTCCTCTACAGCCCAGAACCCCAGGTGAGACTCCCTCCTCTACAGCCCAGAACCCCAGGTGAGACTACCTCCTATCAGAGCCTCTACAGTCCAGAACCCCAGGTGAGACTACCTCCTCTACAGCCCAGAACCCCAGGTGAGACTACCTCCTCTACAGCCCAGAACCCCAGGTGAGACTACCTCCTCTACAGCCCAGAACCCCAGGTGAGACTACCTCCTCTACAGCCCAGAGCCCCAGGTCAGACTACCTCCTCTACAGCCCAGAACCCCAGGTGAGACTCCCTCCTCTACAGCCCAGAACCCCAGGAGAGACTACCTCCTATCAGAGCCTCTACAGCCCAGAACCCCAGGTGAGTCCACCTCCTCTACAGTCCAGAACCCCAGGTGAGACTACCTCCTCTACAGCCCAGATACAAATAATCCACGTATGGTTTCTTCAAGGAGTTAGAGCTGGTACCGTTCAGTCCAGAAGGAGTTAGAGCTGGTACCGCTCAGTCCAGAAGGAGTTAGAGCTGGTACCGCTCAGTCCAGAAGGAGTTAGAGCTGGTACCGCTCAGTCCAGAAGGAGTTAGAGCTGGTACCGCTCAGTCCAGAAGGAGTTAGAGCTGGTACCGCTCAGTCCAGAAGGAGTTAGAGCTGGTACCGCTCAGTCCAGATGAGCACGGCCTTATTTATATTACAGCGTATTGGATAACTGTCATTCATATTCACCCAGTTCAATGTAACAGTGATGGGTTTAGGTTACTGTCATTCATATTCACCCAGTTCAATGTAACAGTGATAGGTTTAGGTTACTGTCATTCATATTCCATTCACCCAGTTCAATGTAACAGTGACAGGTTTAGGTTACTGTCATTCATATTCACCCAGTTCAATGTAACAGTGACAGGTTTAGGTTACTGTCATTCATATTCACCCAGTTCAATGTAACATCCATAGGTTGGAGAACGTCCTCCGGAAGTTGTCGTAATTACTGTGTAAGTCTATGGAAGGGGGTGAGAACCATGAGCCTCCTAGGTTTTGTTTTGAAGTCGATGTGCCCAGAGGAGGACGGAAACTAGCTGTCCTCCGGCTACACTATGTTGCTGCTGAGGCTACTTTGACCTTCATTGCAAAACGGTGTGTTTTAATCAATGATTTGGTAACATGCAAATTTTTTTTGTGTAGTTTTATCTAAATGGGATAACCTTTTTAATGTTTTACTATTTAAATGTTTATGAAATTCACTGAGGAGGATGGTCCTCCCCTTCCTCCTCTGAGGAGCCTCCGCTGGCCTGAACTCTGTCCTGTCTGGTGGTTAGGGTCAGGGTTAGACTGTGTTGTAACTGTGTATCTCTGTGTGTTCTCTCTAGTGGTGATGGATATGGACGGGAGGATCTATGTGAGAGCGTGGCAGGGAGGGGTCCTGTCTGGTGGATTTGAGAAGAACCCTAAACCCATCTTCACCGAGGGACGTAACCAGCTGGAGATCCAGACCATGCAGGAGGACTGGGACCACTTCGGTAAGAGACGGGGTGATTTTTCTATAATGGCACCCTATTCTGTTTATGTTGCCACGGCTACTGTAAAACACGGAGTCCATTTAGTTTTGTTTTCCATAGCGACTTTGTGCTGTGAGTGCATACATTTTAAAATGGGTTGTCCCCAGTGGGAATCGAACCCATGATGTTGGCGCACACTCTCACCAACTGAGACAGTATGGGTTGGCCCCAGTGGGAATCGAACCCATGATGTTGGCACACACTCTTACCAACTGAGACAGTATGGGTTGTCCCCAGTGGGAATCGAACCCATACTGGTTATATACTGTGTTTATGTGAGGTGGTTATATACCATAGTAACTGACCGGTCCATAGTGTCTCTACCTAACCCCCTCTCTTACCCCCTCTCTTACCCCCTCCCTCCTCCCTGTAGAACCCATGCTGTCAGCCCTGTTGAGGAGGATGCCAGAACTAGAGGTGTGTGAGATCCAGCAGCTGGTCAACTGTCCTGAGTCATTCACCCCAGACATGCGCTGTCTGATGGGGGAGACACCGGGGGTGCACGGCTACTTCGTCCTGGCTGGAATGAACGCCTCTGGCCTGGCCTTCGCTGGCGGAGCAGGAAAGTAAGGATAGGACATTTCCAGTACATCTACTTTAGGGTTGAGAGTGAGAACGACAGGACATTTCCAGTACATCTACTTTAGGGTTGAACGACAGGACATTTCCAGTACATCTACTTTAGGGTTGAACGTGAGAACGACAGGACATTTCCAGTACATCTACTTTAGGGTTGAACGTGAGAACGACAGGACATTTCCAGTACATCTACTTTAGGGTTGAGAGTGAGAACGACAGGACATTTCCAGTACATCTACTTTAGGGTTGAACGTGAGAACAACAGGACATTTCCAGTACCTCTACTTTAGGGTTGAACGTGAGAACAACAGGACATTTCCAGTACCTCTACTTTAGGGTTGAACGTGAGAACAACAGGACATTTCCAGTACATCTACTTTAGGGTTGAACGTGAGAACAACAGGACATTTCCAGTACATCTACTTTAGGGTTGAACGTGAGAACGACAGGACATTTCCAGTACATCTACTTTAGGGTTGAACGTGAGAACGACAGGACATTTCCAGTACATCTACTTTAGGGTTGAAAGTGAGAACGACAGGACATTTCCAGAACATCTACTTTAGGGTTGAACGTGAGAACGACAGGACATTTCCAGTACATCTACTTTAGGGTTGAACGTGAGAACGACAGGACATTTCCAGTACATCTACTTTAGGGTTGAGAGTGAGAACAACAGGACATTTCCAGTACATCTACTTTAGGGTTGAACGTGAGAACGACAGGACATTTCCAGTACATCTACTTTAGGGTTGAAAGTGAGAACGACAGGACATTTCCAGAACATCTACTTTAGGGTTGAACGTGAGAACGACAGGACATTTCCAGTACATCTACTTTAGGGTTGAACGTGAGAACGACAGGACATTTCCAGTACATCTACTTTAGGGTTGAACGTGAGAACAACAGGACATTTCCAGTACATCTACTTTAGGGTTGAACGTGAGAACAACAGGACATTTCCAGTACATCTACTTTAGGGTTGAAAGTGAGAACGACAGGACATTTCCAGAACATCTACTTTAGGGTTGAACGTGAGAACAACAGGACATTTCCAGTACATCTACTTTAGGGTTGAACGTGAGAACAACAGGACATTTCCAGTACATCTACTTTAGGGTTGAACGTGAGAACGACAGGACATTTCCAGTACATCTACTTTAGGGTTGAACGTGAGAACGACAGGACATTTCCAGTACATCTACTTTAGGGTTGAACGTGAGAACGACAGGACATTTCCAGTACATCTACTTTAGGGTTGAACGTGAGAACAACAGGACATTTCCAGTACATCTACTTTAGGGTTGAACGTGAGAACGACAGGACATTTCCAGTACCTCTACTTTAGGGTTGAACGTGAGAACGACAGGACATTTCCAGTACATTTATGATGGCAAGCAAACAAAACATGAACATTTAAGGACTAAATTTGTTGATGAAAACAGTCCTGATGTTACAACCAACCTAATATTAGTCTGGTTCATGTTCTCCCCGTGGATTGACTGAGTATCGTCGACTGAGTATCGAACCTAATATTACTCTGGTTCATGTTCTCCCCACGGAGTATGGTAGACTGAGTATGGTAGACTGAGTATGGTAGACTGAGTATGGTAGACTGAGTATGGTAGACTGAGTATGGTAGACTGAGTATGGTAGACGGAGTATGGTAGACGGAGTATGGTAGACTGAGTATGGTAGACTGAGTATGGTAGACTGAGTATGGTAGACTGAGTATGGTAGACTGAGTATGGTAGACTGAGTATGCCAAATGCGGGTAGATTTTGGCGTGCAAGACGTCTTTCAGGTCTCCATGGTGTCGGGTGGTCAGGTCTCCACGGTGTCGGGTGGTCAGGTCTCCACGGTGTCGGGTGGTCAGGTCTCCACAGTGTCGGGTGGTCAGGTCTCCACAGTGTCGGGTGGTCAGGTCTCCACGGTGTCGGGTGGTCAGGTCTCCACAGTGTCGGGTGGTCAGGTCTCCACGGTGTCGGGTGGTCAGGTCTCCACAGTGTCGGGTGGTCAGGTCTCCACGGTGTCGGGTGGTCAGGTCTCCACAGTGTCGGGTGGTCAGGTCTCCACGGTGTCGGGTGGTCAGGTCTCCACGGTGTCGGGTGGTCAGGTCTCCACGGTGTCGGGTGGTCAGGTCTCCACGGTGTCGGGTGGTCAGGTCTCCACGGTGTCGGGTGGTCAGGTCTCCACGGTGTCGGGTGGTCAGGTCTCCACGGTGTCGGGTGGTCAGGTCTCCACGGTGTCGGGTGGTCAGGTCTCCACAGCGTGAGCTGGCGGGTGGTCAGGTCTCCACAGCGTGAGCTGGCGGGGGCTCAGGTCTCCACAGCGTGAGCTGGCGGGTGCTCAGGTCTCCACAGTGTCGGGTGCTCAGGTCTCCACAGTGTGAGCTGGCGGGTGCTCAGGTCTCCACAGTGTGAGCTGGCGGGTGCTCAGGTCTCCACAGTGTCGGGTGCTCAGGTCTCCACAGTGTGAGCTGGCGGGTGCTCAGGTCTGGTCTGGTCAGTTTTCAAAGTATCTGACGTTTTGTTTAGTAGTTGGTGGATGAACCTCATTATGTTTGAATCCTATGTAGCCTATTCTACTTCCTGCTGCGACACTGGGCTGTGTGAAAGATTGTTTTAGAAGCGCTGTGCACAGGCATAAAAATTGGTCTAATTTACCTGAAACCAAGTTTAGTAAAGGGGGAATCTGTCCTTGTGTTTCTTGGCTATTTACATTGTTTTGTTCACAAGACAGAAAATCAACCTTCGATTGAGGTTCAACCACCAGGGAAGAGGGAACACCTCTGGTTCACGTAGTATCGTAACAACACCAGAAAACACAGAAAATCAACCTGTGATTGAGGTTCAACCACCAGGGAAGAGGGAACACCTCTGGTTCACGTAGTATCGCCACCACCCTAATCTGGGTCACGTCGTATCGCGACCACCCTAGTCTGGGTCACGTCGTATCGCGACCACCCTAATCTGGGTCACGTCGTATCGTGACAACCCTAATCTGGTTCATGTAGTATCGTGACCACACCAATCTGGTTCACGTAGTATCGTGACCACCCTAATCTGGTTCATGTAGGAGTGGAGTAATGTTTGATGATTGACTTACATACTTATCACTCCACTGTCCTGTCTGTCAGGGTTAGAGGTTACGACTGTCCTGTCTGTCAGGGTTAGAGGTTACGACTGTCCTGTCTGTCAGGGTTAGAGGTTACGACTGTCCTGTCTGTCAGGGTTAGAGGTTACGACTGTCCTGTCTGTCAGGGTTAGAGGTTACGACTGTCCTGTCTGTCAGGGTTAGAGGTTACGACTGTCCTGTCTGTCAGGGTTAGAGGTTAGAGGTTACAGTGCAGGGTTAGTGTATAGTGGTGGGCTAAATGAACTGGATCAAAGCAGTGTGTTCTGTCGTCAGGTACCTGGCAGAGTGGATGACGTATGGTTACCCCATGGCTAACGTCTGTCCTGTCTGTCAGGGTTAGAGGTTACGACTGTCCTGTCTGTCAGGGTTAGAGGTTACGACTGTCCTGTCTGTCAGGGTTAGAGGTTACGACTGTCCTGTCTGTCAGGGTTAGAGGTTAGAGGTTACAGTGCAGGGTTAGTGTATAGTGGTGGGCTAAATGAACTGGATCAAAGCAGTGTGTTCTGTCGTCAGGTACCTGGCAGAGTGGATGACGTATGGTTACCCCACGGCTAACGTCTGGCCTCTGGACATCAAACGCTTCGGCAACCTTCAGAGCAGCCGAACCTTCCTCCGACACAGGGTCATGGAGGTCATGCGTGAGTCCTGACCAGAGCAAACACAATCACACTCTCTGTTAGTAATGTCTGCCTGACTGTCCCTCTCTCTGCCTGACTGTCCCTCTCTCTGCCTGACTGTCCCTCTCTCTGCCTGACTGTCCCTCTCTCTGCCTGACTGTCCCTCTCTCTGCCTGACTGTCCCTCTCTCTGCCTGACTGTCCCTCTCTCTGCCTGACTGTCCCTCTCTCTGCCTGACTGTCCCTCTCTCTGCCTGACTGTCCCTCTCTCTGCCTGACTGTCCCTCTCTCTGCCTGACTGTCCCTCTCTCTCTGTGTCTGCCTGACTGTCCCTCTCTCTCTGTGTCTGACTGTCTGTCCTGCTCTCTCTCTCGGTTTCTGTCTGTCTGTCTCTCTCTCTCTCGGTTTCTGACTGTCTGTCTCTCACCAGCCCTGCTGTATAACCTAAAGGTTCCTCGTTGGGACTTCCAGACGGGCCGGCAGCTGAGGACTTCTCCCCTGTACGACCGTCTGGACACACAGGGAGCCAGATGGATGGAGAAACACGGCTTTGAGAGGGCCAAGTACTTCATCCCTGCAGGGAAGGGTGAGGCAGACCACACACACCCCACACACACACACCCCACCCCCACACCCCACACACACACCCCACCCCACACACACACCCCACCTCACACCACACACACCACACACACCCCCACCCCACACACCACAATTTCCCAATGCTTCTGTCTATCAGAGCTAAACCATGTTCCTCTGTTCTCAGACCTGCTGTCTCTTAGCTCTGTGTCTGTCTGTTTAGTTAAACAGTTCTATCATCTGTTCTCAGACCTGTGTCTGTCTGTTAGTTAAACAATTCTATCATCTGTTCTCAGACCTGCTGTCCCTGGATGCCAGTAAGACGTTCTATAAGCCTGACTGGTTTGACATCGTGGGGGCGGAGGTGAAATGCTGCAAGGAGGCCGTCTGTGTCATCGACATGTCCTCCTTCACCAAGTTTGAGCTCACTGTGAGTGACCCCTGGAAAGGAGAGGGAAGGGAGAGGAGGGGAAGTGAGGTATCAACTTCCTCCTATGATGGAAGCTCTAGGTGGCTGACCCCTGAAAAGGAGAGGGAGAGGAGGGGAAGTGAGGTATCAACTTCCTCCTATGATGGAAACTGTAGGTGGCTGACCCCTGAAAAGGAGAGGGAGAGGAGGGGAAGTGAGGTATCATCTGACCCCTGGAAAGGAGAGGGAGAGGAGGCGAAGTGAGGTATCAACTTCCTCCTATGATGGAAACTGTAGGTGGCTGACCCCTGAAAAGGAGAGGGAGAGGAGGGGAAGTGAGGTATCATCTGACCCCTGAAAAGGAGAGGGAGAGGAGGGGAAGTGAGGTATCAACTTCCTCCTATGATGGAAGCTCTAGGTGGCTGACCCCTGAAAAGGAGAGGGAGAGGAGGGGAAGTGAGGTATCATCTGACCCCTGGAAAGGAGAGGGAGAGGAGGGGAAGTGAGGTATCAACTTCCTCCTATGATGGAAGCTGTAGGTGGCTGACCCCTGAAAAGGAGAGGGAGAGGAGGGGAAGTGAGGTATCAACTTCCTCCTATGATGGAAGCTGTAGGTGGCTGACCCCTGAAAAGGAGAGGGAGAGGAGGGGAAGTGAGGTATCAACTTCCTCCTATGATGGAAGCTGTAGGTGGCTGACCCCTGAAAAGGAGCGGGAGAGGAGGGGAAGTTGGGTATCATCTGACCCCTGAAAAGGAGGGGAAGTGAGGTATCATCTGACCCCTGGACCCACAGAATGAAATAGAAAAAGGAATGTTATCTCCATGGTTAAACCACTCTAGGTCACAGCTATAATGTGAATGACATTATCTCTATGGCTGGACCACCCTCGGTCACAGCTATAATGTGAATGACATTATCTCTATGGTTAAACCACTCTAGGTCACAGCTATAATGTGAATGACATTATCTCTATGGTTAAACCACCCTCGGTCACAGCTATAATGTGAATGACATTATCTCTATGGTTAAACCACCCTCGGTCACAGCTATAATGTGAATGACATTATCTCTATGGTTAAACCACCCTAGGTCACAGCTATAATGTGAATGACATTATCTCTATGGTTAAACCACCCTAGGTCACAGCTATAATGTGAATTACATTATCTCTATGGTTAGACCACCCTAGGTCACAGCTATAATGTGAATTGCATTATCTCTATGGCTGGACCACCCTAGGTCACAGCTATAATGTGAATTACATTATCTCTATGGCTGGACCACCCTCGGTCAGAGCTATAATGTGAATTACATTATCTCTATGGCTGGACCACCCTAGGTCACAGCTATAATGTGAATTACATTATCTCTGACTAGAACACCCTAGGTCACAGCTATAATGTGAATTACATTATCTCTATGGCTGGACCACCCTCGGTCACAGCTATAATGTGAATTACATTATCTCTATGGCTGGACCACCCTCGGTCACAGCTATAATGTGAATTACATTATCTCTATGGCTGGACCACCCTAGGTCACCGCTATAATGTGAATTACATTATCTTTGACTAGACCAGCCTAGGTCACAGCTATAATGTGAATAACATTATCTCTATGGCTGGACCACCCTAGGGCACAGCTATAATGTGAATGACATTATCTCTGACTAGACCACCCTAGGTCACAGCTATAATGTGAATTACAGTATCTCTATGGCCAGACCACCCTCGGTCACAGATATAATGTGAATGACATTATCTCCATGGTTAGACCAGCCTCGGTCACAGCTATAATGTGAATGACATTATCTCTGACTAGACCACCCTCGGTCAGAGCTATAATGTGAATTACATTATCTCTATGGCTGGACCACCCTCGGTCACAGCTATAATGTGAATTACATTGTCTCTATGGCTGGACCACCCTAGGTCACAGCTATAATGTTAATTACATTATCTCTGACTAGACCACCCTAGGTCACAGCTATAATGTGAATTACATTATCTCTATGGCTGGACCACCCTCGGTCACAGCTATAATTTGAATTACATTATCTCTATGGCTGGACCACCCTCGGTCACAGCTATAATGTGAATTACATTATCTCTATGGCTGGACCACCCTAGGGCACAGCTATAATGTGAATTACAGTATCTCTATGGCCAGACCACCCTCGGTCACAGATATAATGTGAATGACATTATCTCCATGGTTAGACCAGCCTCGGTCACAGCTATAATGTGAAGTACATTATCTCTATGGCCAGACCACCCTCGGTCACAGCTATAATGTGAATGACATTATCTCCATGGTTAGACCACCCTCGGTCACAGCTATAATGTGAATGACATTATCTCCATGGTTAGACCACCCTAGGTCACAGCTATAATGTGAATGACATTATCTCCATGGTTAGACCACCCTCGGTCACAGCTATAATGTGAATGACATTATCTCCATGGTTAGACCACCCTAGGTCACAGCTATAATGTGAATGACATTATCTCCATGGTTAGACCACCCTCGGTCACAGCTATAATGTGAATGACATTATCTCCATGGTTAGACCACCCTAGGTCACAGCTATAATGTGAATGACATTATCTCCATGGTTAGACCACCCTCGGTCACAGCTATAATGTGAATGACATTATCTCCATGGTTAGACCACCCTCGGTCACAGCTATAATGTGAATGACATTATCTCCATGGTTAGACCACCCTCGGTCACAGCTATAATGTGAATGACATTATCTCCATGGTTAGACCACCCTCGGTCACAGCTATAATGTGAATGACATTATCTCCATGGTTAGACCACCCTAGGTCACAGCTATAATGTGAATGACATTATCTCCATGGTTAGACCACCCTCGGTCACAGCTATAATGTGAATGACATTATCTCCATGGTTAGACCACCCTCGGTCACAGCTATAATGTGAAGGACATTATCTCCATGGTTAGACCACCCTCGGTCACAGCTATAATGTGAATGACATTATCTCCATGGTTAGACCACCCTCGGTCACAGCTATAATGTGAATGACATGATCTCCATGGTTAGACCACCCTCGGTCACAGCTATAATGTGAATGACATTATCTCCATGGTTAGACCACCCTCGGTCACAGCTATAATGTGAAGGACATTATCTCCATGGTTAGACCACCCTCGGTCACAGCTATAATGTGAATGACATTATCTCCATGGTTAGACCACCCTCGGTCACAGCTATAATGTGAATGACATGATCTCCATGGTTAGACCACCCTCGGTCACAGCTATAATGTGAAGGACATTATCTCCATGGTTAGACCACCCTAGGTCACAGCTATAATGTGAATGACATTATCTCCATGGTTAGACCACCCTCGGTCACAGCTATAATGTGAATGACATTATCTCCATGGTTAGACCACCCTCGGTCACAGCTATAATGTGAATGACATTATCTCCATGGTTAGACCACCCTCGGTCACAGCTATAATGTGAATGACATTATCTCCATGGTTAGACCACCCTAGGTCACAGCTATAATGTGAATGACATTATCTCCATGGTTAGACCACCCTCGGTCACAGCTATAATGTGAATGACATTATCTCTGACTAGACCACCCTCGATCACAGCTATAATGTGAATGACATTATCTCCATGGTTAGACCACCCTAGGTCACTACTTTTCTTTCTGTGCCAGTCTACAGATGACCAGGCGTTGGCGTTGCTGCAGCACCTGTGTGCCAATGACCTCGATGTGCCAGTGGGTCACATCGTTCATACGGGCATGCTGAACGAGAGGGGCGGATATGAGAACGACTGCAGCGTGGTCAGAGTCAAGAAGAACAGGTGAGAGTTTAGCCATTAAGAAGAACAGGTGAGAGTTTAGCCATTAAGAAGAACAGGTGAGAGTTTAGCCATTAAGAAGAACCACTGCAGCGTGGTCAGAGTCAAGAAGAACAGGTGAGAGTTTAGCCATTAAGAAGAACAGGTGAGAGTTTAGCCATTAAGAAGAACAGGTGAGAGTTTAGCCATTAAGAAGAACCACTGCAGCGTGGTCAGAGTCCAGAAGAACAGGTGATAGTTTAGCCATTAAGAAGAACAGGTGAGAGTTTAGCCATTAAGAAGAACAGGTGAGAGTTTAGCCATTAAGAAGAACAGGTGAGAGTTTAGCCATTAAGAAGAACAGGTGAGAGTTTAGCCATTTAAGAAGAACAGGTGAGAGTTTAGCCATTTAAGAAGAACAGGTGAGAGTTTAGCCATTAAGAAGAACAGGTGAGAGTTTAGCCATTAAGAAGAACAGGTGAGTTTAGCCATTAAGAAGAACAGGTGAGAGTTTAGCCATTAAGAAGAACAGGTGAGAGTTTAGCCATTAAGAAGAACAGGTGAGAGCTTAGCCATTAGAAGAACAGGTGAGAGCTTAGCCATTAAGAAGAACAGGTGAGAGTTTAGCCATTAAGAAGAACAGGTGAGAGTTTAGCCATTAAGAAGAACAGGTGAGAGTTTAGCCATTAAGAAGAACCACTGCAGCGTGGTCAGAGTCCAGAAGAACAGGTGAGAGTTTAGCCATTAAGAAGAACAGGTGAGAGTTTAGCCATTAAGAAGAACCACTGCAGCGTGGTCAGAGTCCAGAAGAACAGGTGAGAGCTTAGCCAGCTGTTCATAACTCCACCTGGGGGCAAACTCCACCTGGGGGAAAACTCCACCTGGGGGCTAACTCCACCTGGGGGCTAACTCCACCTGGGGGCTAACTCCACCTGGGGGCTAACTCGTGTGAATGTCCTCTAAATGAACAGGATAGAGACTGAACCACCTTGTCTTATGTCAGACAGCTCCACATTCGTCTCCACTGTCTGTTGAGGGACGAGGGTCACATAGGAGCGACGGGTTAGTTCCTCATCTAAATGTTTTCCTCTCTCCCTTTCTCTCTCCATCTCTCTCTCTCTCTGTCTCTCTCTCTCTGTCCCTCTCTGTCCCTCTCTGTCTCTCTCTGTCTCTCTCTGTCTCTCTCTGTCTCTCTCTGTCTCTCTCTGTCTCTCTCTGTCTCTCTCTCTCTCTCTCTGTCTCTCTTTCTCTCTCTCTCTCTCTCTTTCTCTCTCTCTCTCTCTCCATCTCTCCCTTTCTCTCTCCATCTCTCCCTTTCTCTCTCTCTCTGTCTCTGTCTCTGTAGCTTCTTCATCATCTCTCCTACAGATCAGCAGGTCCACTGCTGGTCGTGGTTGAAGAAGCACATGCCCGACGACCCACAGCTCCACCTAGAGGACGTCAGCTGGAAGTACACCGGTGAGAACTATCGCTGCAGAACCTCGATCTTCCCCTCAGTTCCCCACAATGCATTTCTGTTCTGAACCCTTTCCCCACCCCCGGCCTCCCTTCTACAGCGCTGAATCTTATTGGTCCGCGGGCGATGGACGTCCTAGGAGAACTATCGTATGTCTCCATGACTCCCGAACACTTCCCGTCCCTCTTCTGTAAGGTGAGGAATCTGTTTTAGCCCGGTCATGTTATGTTTATCGTGGCTCATCACAAGGCCGAAGGTTGTGTGTGTTGTTGTCCTGACCTTTGGTGTGTGTCAACAGGAAATGAGTGTGGGCTACGCCAATGGGATCCGAGTAATGAGTATGACCCATACAGGAGAGCCGGGCTTCATGCTTTACATACCTATAGAGGTGAGATATACTATATACACTGCCCAAAAAAATAAAGGGAACACTAAAATAACACATCCTAGATCTGAATTAATCAAATATTCTTATTAAATACTTTTTTCTTTACATAGTTGAATGTGCTGACATCAAAATCACACAACAATTATCAATGTAAATCAAATGTATCAACCCATGGATGTCTGGATTTGGAGTCACACTCAAAATTAAAGTGGAAAACCACACTACAGGCTGATCCAACTTTGATGTAATGTCCTTAAAACAAGTCAAAATGAGGCTCAGTAGTGTGTGTGGCCTCCACGTGCCTGTATGACCTCCCTACAACGCCTGGGCATGCTCCTGATGAGGTGGCGGATGGACTCCTGAGGGATCTCCTCCCAGACCTGGACTAAAGCATGGAGCGAGACATGATGTCCCAGATGTGCTCAATTGGATTCAGGTCTGGGGAACGGGTGGGCCAGTCCATAGCATCAATGCCTTCCTCTTGCAGGAACTGCTGACACACTCCAGCCACATGAGGTCTAGCAGTGTCTTGCATTAGGAGGAACCCAGGGCCAACCGCACCAGCATATGGTCTCACAAGGGGTCTGAGGATCTCATCTCGGTACCTAATGGCAGTCATGCTACCTCTGGCGCGCACATGGAGGGCTGTGCGGCCCCCCAAAGAAATGCCACCCCACACCATGACTGACCCACTCCCATACCGGTCATGCTGGAGGATGTAGCAGGCAGCAGAACGTTCTCCACGGCGTCTCCAGACTGTCACGTCTGTCACGTGCTCAGTGTGAACCTGCTTTCATCTGTGAAGAGCACAGGGCGCCAGTGGCGAATTTGCCAATCTTTGTGTTCTCTGGCAAATGCCAAACGTCCTGCACGGTGTTGGGCTGTAAGCACAACCCCAACCTGTGAACGTCGGGCCCTCATACCACCCTCATGGAGTCTGTTTCTGACCGTTTGAGCAGACACATGCACATTTGTGGCCTGCTGGAGGTAATTTTGCAGGACTCTGGCAGTGCTCCTCCTGCTCCTCCTTGCACAAAGGCAGAGGTAGCGGTCCTGCTGCTGGGTTGTCTAAGACCTCCTCCACGTCTCCTGATGTACTGGCCTGTCTCCTGGTAGCGCCTCCATGCTCTGGACACTACGCTGACAGACACAGCAAACCTTCTTGCAACAGCTTGCATTGATGTGCCATCCTGGATGAGCTGCACTACCTGAGCCACTTGTGTGGGTTGTAGACTCCGTCTCATGCTACCACTAGAGTGAAAGCACCACCAGCATTCAAAAGTGACCAAAACATCAGCCAGGAAGCATAGGAACTGAGAAGTGGTCTGTGGTCCCAACCTGCAGAACCACTCCTTTATTGGGGGTGTCTTGCTAATTGCCTATATATTTCCACCTGTTGTCTATTCCATTTGCACAACAGCATGTGAAATGTATTGTCAATCAGTGTTGCTTCCTAAGTGGACAGTTTGATTTCACAGAAGTGTGATTGACTTGGAGTTACATTGTGTTGTTTAAGTGTTCCCTTTATTTTTTTGAGCAGTGTACTACTGGTTATATACTACTAGTTATATACTACTAGACTACTATACACTACTGGTTATATACTACTAGTTATATGCTGGTTATATACCCATACAGGAGAGCCAGGCTTCATGCTTTACATACCTATAGAGGTGAGATACACACTATACTATATACTACTAGTTATATACTACTGGTTATATACTACTAGACTACTATACACTACTGGTTATATACTACTGGTTATATACTACTGGTTATATACTACTAGACTACTATACACTACTGGTTATATACTACTGGTTATACACTACTGGTTATACACTACTGGTTATATACTACTGGTTATATGCTACTAGTCTATATATACTACTGGTTATATACTACTAGACTACTATACACTACTGGTTATATACTATACAGGAGAGCCGGGCTTCATGCTTTACATACCTATAGAGGTGAGATACACACTATACTATATACTACTGGTTATATACTACTAGTTATATACTACTGGTTATATACTACTAGTCTATATATACTACTGGTTATATACTACTAGACTACTATACACTACTGGTTATATACTACTGGTTATATACTATACAGGAGAGCCGGGCTTCATGCTTTACATACCTATAGAGGTGAGATACACACTATACTATATACTACTGGTTATATACTACTAGTTATATACTACTGGTTATATACTACTAGTTATATACTACTAGTTATATCCCACCAAACACTACTGGTTATATACTACTGGTTATATACTATACAGGATAACTGGGCTTCATGTTTACATACCTATAGAGGTGAGATATACACTATACTATATACTACTCTATACTACTGGTTATGTACTACTGGTTATATACTACTGTACACTACTGGTTATATACTACTGGTTATATACCACTGGCTATACACTACTGGTTATATACTACTGGTTATATACTACTGGTTAAACACTACTAGTCTATTATACACTACTGGTTATATACTACTGGTTATATACTACTGGTCTACTGTACACTACTGGTTATATACTACTAGTCTACTGTAAACTACTGGTTAAACACTACTAGTCTATTATATACTACTGGTTATATACTACTGGTTATATACTACTGGTTATATACTACTGGTCTACTTTACACTACTGGTTAAACACTACTAGTCTATTATATACTACTGGTCTACTTTACACTACTGGTTAAACACTACTGGTTAAACGCTACTGGTTAAACACTACTAGTCTATTATATACTACTGGTTATATACTACTGGTTATATACTACTGGTCTACTGTACACTACTGGTTATATACTACTGGTTATATACTACTGGTTATATACTACTGGTCTACTGTACACTACTGGTTATATACTACTGGTTATATACTACTGGTTATATACTACTGGTCTACTGTACACTACTGGTTAAACACTACTAGTCTATTATACACTACTGGTTAAACACTACTAGTCTATTATACACTACTGGTTATATACTACTGGTTATATACTACTGGTCTACTATATACTACTGGTCTACTGTACACTACTGGTTATACACTACTGGTTAAACACTACTAGTCTACTATACACTACTGGTCTACTGTACACTACTGGTTAAACACTACTAGTCTACTATCACTACTGGTTTTATACTACTGGTCTACTCTATACTACTGTTTATATACTAATGGTTATATACTACTGGTCTACTCTACACTACTGGTTATATACTACTGGTTATATACTACTGGTTATACACTACTGGTCTACTATACACTACTGGTTAAACACTACTAGACTACCGTACACTGCTGGTTATATACTACTAGTCTACTATATACTACTAGACTACTATACACTACTGGTTATACACTACTGGTTATATACTACTGGTCTACTGTACAGTACTGGTTATACACTACTGGTTATATACTACTAGTCTACTATACACTACTGGTTATATACTACTAGTCTATGTACACTACTGGTTATACACTACTGGTTATATACTACTTGTCTACTATATACTACTACACTACTGGTTATACACTACTGGTTATATACTACTAGTCTACTATACACTACTGGTTATACACTACTGGTTATATACTACTAGTCTACTATATATTACTAGACTACTATACACTACTGGTTATACACTACTGGTTATATACTGCTGGTTATATACTACTAGTCTACTATACACTACTAGTTATACACTACTAGTTATACACTACTGGTTATATACTACTAGTCTACTATACACTACTAGTTATACACTACGAGTTATATGCTACGAGTTATACACTACTTGTTATATACTACTTGTTATATACTACTGGTTATATACGACTGGTTATATACGACTGGTTATACACGACTGGTTATACACGACTGGTTATACACGACTGGTTATACACGACTGGTTATACACGACTGGTTATACACTACTGGTTATACACTGCTGGTTCTATACTGCTGGTTATATACTACTGGTTATACCCTACTGGTCTACTAAATACTACTGGTTATATACTACTGGTCTACTATACACTACTGGTTTTATACTACTGGTTATATACTACTAGTTATATATTACTGGTTATATACTACTGGTTATATACTACTAGTCTACTATACACTACTAGTTATATACTACTGGTTATACACTACTGGTTTTACACTACTGGTTAAACACTACTAGTCTATTATACACTACTGGTTATACACTACTGGTTATATACTACTGGTTATATACTACTGGTCTACTGTACACTACTGGTTATATACTACTGGTTATATACTACTGGTTATATACTACTGGTCTACTGTACACTACTGGTTATACACTACTGGTTAAACGCTACTGGTCTACTATACACTACTGGTTAAACACTACTAGTCTACTATCACTACTGGTTATATACTACTGGTCTACTCTACACTACTGGTTATATACTACTGGTTATATACTACTGGTTAAACACTACTGGTCTAGTATACACTACTGGTTAAACACTACTAGACTACCGTACACTGCTGGTTATATTCTACTAGTCTACTATATACTACTAGACTACTATACACTACTGGTTATACACTACTGGTTATATACTACTGGTCTACTGTACACTACTGGTTATACACTACTGGTTATATACTACTAGTCTACTATACACTACTGGTTATATACTACTAGTCTGTATACACTACTGGTTATACACTACTGGTTATATACTACTTGTCTACTATATACTACTGGTTATATACTACTAGTCTACTATATATTACTAGACTACTATACACTACTGGTTATACACTACTGGTTATATACTACTAGTCTACTATATACTACTATACACTACTGGTTATACACTACTGGTTATACACTACTGGTTATATACTACTTGTCTACTATATACTACTACACTACTGGTTATACACTACTGGTTATATACTACTAGTCTACTATACACTACTGGTTATATACTACTGGTTATATACTACTACACTACTGGTTATACACTACTGGTTATATACTACTAGTCTACTATACACTACTGGTTATACACTACTGGTTATATACTACTAGTCTACTATATACTACTGGTTATACACTACTGGTTATATACTACTAGTCTACTATATACTACTAGACTACTATACACTACTGGTTATACACTACTGGTTATATACTACTGGTTATATACTACTAGTCTACTATACACTACTAGTTATACACTACTAGTTATACACTACTGGTTATATACTACTAGTCTACTATACACTACTAGTTATATACTACGAGTTATATACTACGAGTTATACACTACTGGTTATATACTACTGGTTATATACGACTGGTTATACACGACTGGTTATACACGACTGGTTATACACGACTGGTTATACACTACTGGTTATACACTGCTGGTTCTATACTACTGGTTATACACTACTGGTCTACTATATACTACTGGTTATATACTACTGGTTATATACTACTGGTTATATACTACTGGTTATATACTACTAGTCTACTATACATTACTAGTTATATACTACTGGTTTTACACTACTGGTTATATACTACTGGTTATATACTACTAGTTATATATTACTGGTTATATACTACTGGTTATATACTACTGGTTATATACTACTAGTTATATATTACTGGTTATATACTACTGGTTATATACTACTAGTCTACTATACACTACTGGTTTTATACTACTGGTTATATACTACTAGTTATATATTACTGGTTATATACTACTGGTTATATACTACTAGTCTACTATACATTACTAGTTATATACTACTGGTTTTACACTACTGGTTATATACTACTGGTTATATACTACTGGTTATATACTACTGGTTATATACTACTGGTTATATACTACTGGTCTACTCTACACTACTAGTTATATACTACTGGGTATATACTACTAGTCTATATGCACTACTGGTCTACTATACACTACTGGTTATATACTACTAGTCTATATATACTACTACACTACTGGTCTACTATACACTACTGGTTATATACTACTAGTCTATATATACTACTGGTTATATACTACTAGTCTATATATACTACTGGTTATATCCTACTAGTTATATACTACTAGTCTATATATACTACTGGTTATATACTACTAGTTATATACTACTAGTCTATATACACAACTGGTTTGTGTCTGAACACAATCACATGCTGTATGTGCTTCATCAGTAAAATAAGATGTGTGTTTGATGGGACATTTTGTTATCACACAGTGTTATTGATACATTCTCTCTCTCTCCTTCTCTCTCTCTCTCTTCTCTCCTCTCCTCTCCTCTCCTCTCCTCTCCTCTCCTCTCCTCTCCTCTCCTCTCCTCTCCTCTCCTCTCCTCTCCTCTCCTCTCCTCTCCTCTCCTCTCCTCTCCTCTCTCTCTCTCTCTCTCTCTCTCTCTCTCTCTCTCTCTCTCTCTCTCTCTCTCTCTCTCTCTCTCTCTCTCTCTCTCTCTCTCTCTCTCTCTCTCTCTCTCCTTCTCTCTCTCTCTCCTTCTCTCTCTCTCCTTCTCTCTCTCTCTCCTTCTCTCTCTCCTCTTCTCTCTCTCTCCTTCTCTCTCTCCTTCTCTTTCTCTCTCCCCCTCCCTCCCTCTCTCTCTCTCCATTTCTCTCCTCTCTCCATTTCTCTCTCTCTTTCTCTCCTTCTCTCCCTCCCACCTCCCTCTCTCTCCCCTCCCTCCCTCCCTCTCTCTCTCTATCCCTCCCCTTCTCTCTCTCTCTTTCTCTCCTTCTCTCCCTCCCACCTCCCTCTCCCTCCCCTCCCTCCCTCCCTCCCTCCCTCCCTCCCTCCCTCCCTCTCTCTCTCTATCCCTCCCCTTCTCTCTCTCTCAATTTCTCTCCTCTCCCCCTCTCTCTTTCTCCTCTGTCTCCCTTTCCCCTCTCTTTCTCCCCTTCTCTTTCTCCCCTTCTCTCTTTCCCCTCTCATCTCCCCCTCTCTCCCTCTCCCTCTCTCTCCCCTCTCTCTCTCTCTCTCTCCCCTTCTCTCTCTCTGTTACTGGAATTAAATTGCTCTATGTTTTAATACCCAATTAAAATTAAACACTGTCAATTCATAAGGATTTGTAAGACCCTTATTCTATAATAATGGACAGAGCCCAGTCTTAAAGTCAATCAGCAGAGTTTATTCACGAGAGTACTGAACACGATACAGTTTACCACAGGTTATAAACTGAAAATGACGTCATTAGTTTCAGTACCAACCCGTCTCTTCTCCCACCCTGGTACAAAGGCAGTATCTCAAGCCTTCCCACATCGTCTCCCTACCAATTTAATATAAGTCATGAGCCAAGGTCTTCTTGCGTAGATAAGCATTCTAGCCAGTCTGAAGATATCGTTAATTCATTTCTACCAAGGAACAGACAGTCATTGTTCTAACTCTTGCCCACATTTACACACATTATATTCAGCACTGGGATCAAGAAAGAAAACTCATACATATACAGCAACATAATAGTATTCGGATTAGTACATATACAGTAACATAATAGTATTCGGATTAGTACATATACAGTAACATAATAGTATTCTGATTAGTACATATACAGTAACATAATAGTATTCTGATTAGTACATATACAGTAACATAATAGTATTCTGATTAGTACATATACAGTATCATAATAGTATTCTGATTAGTACATATACAGCAACATAATAGTATTCGGATTAGTACATATACAGTAACATAATAGTATTCTGATTAGTACATATACAGTAACATAATAGTATTCTGATTAGTACATATACAGCAACATAATAGTATTCTGATTAGTACATATACAGTAACATAATAGTATTCTGATTAGTACATATACAGTAACATAATAGTATTCTGATTAGTACATATACAGTAACATAATAGTATTCTGATTAGTACATATACAGTAACATAATAGTATTCTGATTAGTCAGTCCTGATTGAAATGTATACATAATTAGTCATCATTGATAAAAATTCCCTTAACACTCTCTCTCCCCTCTCTCTCTCTCTCTCTCTCTCTCCCCTCTCTCTCTCTCTCTCCCTCTCCCCTTCTCTCTCTCTCTCTCCCCCTCTCTTTCCCCTCTCTCCCCTCTCTCTCTCTCTCCCCCTCTCTCTCCCTCTCTCCCTCTCTCCCCCTCGTCTCCTCCAGTATGCGCTCCATGTCTACAACGAGGTGATGTCAGTGGGCCAGAAGTATGGGATCCGTAACGCTGGGTACTACGCCCTGCGTTCTCTCCGTATAGAGAAGTTCTTTGCCTTCTGGGGTCAGGACCTGGATCCTTTCACCACTCCCCTGGAGTGTGGACGGGAGTTCAGGGTCAAGTTTGACACGGTACGACCCACGGACCCCAATATTTAGTTTGGTCTGAACAGGTCCTTAGTCCTGTACTGTGTTACTGATGAGGTCTGGTTGATGTTTGGTCTTATCCCCTCCTCTTCTCTCTATCCCCCATCCTAATCTCTCTCTCCTCCTCCTCTCTGTACCACATCCTCCTCCTCTCTGTACCACATCCTCCTCTCTCTGTACCCCATCCTCCTCTCTCTGTCCCCTCCTCTTCTGTCCCCTCCTCTTCCTCTCTCTGTCCCCTCCTCCTCCCTCTGTCCCCTCCTCCTTCTCTCTCTGTCCCCTCCTCCTTCTCTCTCTGTCCCCTCCTCCTTCTCCTCTGTCCCCTCCTCTCTCTGTCCCCTCCTCCTCCTCTCTCTGTCCCCTCCTCCTCCTCTCTCTGTCCCCTCCTCCTCCTCCTCTCTGTCCCCTCCTCCAGGACATAGACTTCCTGGGTCGAGCGTCTCTGCTGCATCAGCGTCAGGAGGGGGTGAGCCGTCGCTTCATCATGTTGGTCCTGGAGGATCATGACACAGAGCTGGACCTGTGGCCCTGGTGGGGAGAACCCATCTACAGGTTAGACAAGCCTCTGAACCCCTAAACTGCTCAGCAGACACTACAATAGTAGCTGTCCGCTGCCCTGGCCTCTGAACCCCTAAACTGCCCTGGCCTCTAAACCCCTAAACTGCCCTAGCCTCTAAACCCCTAAACTGCCCTAGCCTCTAAACCCCTAAACTGCCCTAGCCTCTGAACTGCCCTAGCCTCTGAACCCCTAAACTGCCCTAGCCTCTGAACTGCCCTAGCCTCTGAACTGCCCTAGACTCTAAACCCCTAAACTGCCCTAGCCTCTAAACCCCTAAACTGCCCTAGCCTCTAAACCCCTAAACTGCCCTAGCCTCTGAACCCCTAAACTGCCCTGGCCTCTAAACCCCTAAACTGCCCTGGCCTCTGAACCCCTAAACTGCCCTAGCCTCTGAACCCCTAAACGGCCCTAGCCTCTGAACCCCTAAACTTCCCTAGCCTCTGAACTGCCCTAGCCTCTAAACCCCTAAACTGCCCTAGCCTCTAAACCCCTAAACTGCCCTAGCCTCTGAACCCCTAAACTGCCCTAGCCTCTAAACCCCTAAACTGCCCTAGCCTCTGAACCCCTAAACTGCCCTAGCCTCTGAACCCCTAAACTGCCCTAGCCTCTGAACCCCTAAACTGCCTTACACACACAGTCTGGATGAAGAGGCTATCAGAGGGTTACAGGATCAATAATATTTTATTTTCACCATCTAATGCTCTCTGTCTCGTCTCTTTCTCTCTCTCTCTGTCGCTCTCTCGCTTTCTCTCTTTCTCTCTCCGTCTCTCTCTCTGTCATCTCGTCTATCTCTCTCTTTCTCTGTTTCTTTCTCTCTTTCTCTGTCGCTCTCTCTTTCTCTGTCTGTCTCTTTCTCTCTCTGTCTTTTTCTCTCTCTGTCTCTTCAGGAATGGGGAGCTGTGTGGTACCACCACCTCCTCTGCCTACTCCTACACCCTGGAGAGACACGTGTGTCTGGGCTTTGTCTCGCCGCCCTCCCTGGACGGCTCCCCTGCCGCGGTGACCCCAGACTTCATCAACAGGGGAGATTACGAGGTGGATATAGCAGGACAGAGATACCCAGCCAAGGCGAAGCTGTACCCCTTCAGCTCTCTGTTCGCCCAGCAGAGACGACGCAAAGATGAGATGGAGCTCAGTAACTTTCAGGGCAAATGAGGAAGAGGAAGGAATGTAGGATCTAAGAAGAGGGGTCTGAGTGAAGGGTGAACTCTCCAGAGATGACCCTTTAACCTTTCTCTCGCTCCACCCTTCTGGTGCCGATCTGTTCTCGGTCTCTCGCTCCATCCTTCTGGTGCCGATCTGTTCTCTGCCTCTCGCTCCACCCTTCTGGTGCCGATCTGTTCTCGGCCTCTCGCTCCACCCTTCTGGTGCCGATCTGTTCTCGGCCTCTCGCTCCATCCTCTGGTGCCGATCTGTTCTCGGTCTCTCGCTCCATCCTTCTGTTGCCGATCTGTTCTCGGCCTCTCGCTCCACCCTTCTGGTGCCGATTTGTTCTCGGCCTCTCGCTCCACCCTTCTGGTGCCGATCTGTTCTCGGCCTCTCGCTCCACCCTTCTGGTGCCGATCTGTTCTCGGCCTCTCGCTCCACCCTTCTGGTGCCGATCTGTTCTCGGCCTCTCGCTCCACCCTTCTGGTGCCGATCTGTTCTCGGCCTCTCGCTCCACCCTTCTGGTGCCGATCTGTTCTCGGCCTCTCGCTCCACCCTTCTGGTGCCGATCTGTTCTCTGCCTCTCGCTCCATCCTTCTGGTGCCGATCTGTTCTCTGCTTCTCGCTCCATCCTTCTGGTGCCGATCTGTTCTCGGCCTCTCGCTCCACCCTTCTGGTGCCGATCTGTTCTCTGCCTCTCGCTCCATCCTTCTGGTGCCGATCTGTTCTCTGCCTCTCGCTCCATCCTTCTGGTGCCGATCTGTTCTCAGCCTCTCGCTCCACCCTTCTGGTGCCGATCTGTTCTCGGCCTCTCGCTCCATCCTTCTGGTGCCGATCTGTTCTCTGTTCTCTACCTCTCGCTCCATCCTTCTGGTGCCGATCTGTTCTCTGTCTCTCGCTCCACCCTTCTGGTGCCGATCTGTTCTCTGTCTCTCGCTCCACCCTTCTGGTGCCGATCTGTTCTCTGTCTCCCGCTCCATCCTTCTGGTGCCGATCTGTTCTCTGTCTCCCGCTCCATCCTTCTGGTGCCGATCTGTTCTCTGCCTCTCGCTCCATCCTTCTGGTGCCGATCTGTTCTCGGCCTCTCGCTCCATCCTTCTGGTGCCGATCTGTTCTCTGCCTCTCGCTCCACCCTTCTGGTGCCGATCTGTTCTCTTCCTCTCGCTCCACCCTTCTGGTGCCGATCTGTTCTCTGCCTCTCGCTCCACCCTTCTGGTGCCGATCTGTTCTCTTCCTCTCGCTCCACCCTTCTGGTGCCGATCTGTTCTCTTCCTCTCGCTCCACCCTTCTGGTGCCGATCTGTTCTCTGCCTCTCGCTCCACCCTTCTGGTGCCGATCTGTTCTCGGCCTCTCGCTCCATCCTTCTGGTGCCGATCTGTTCTCTGCCTCTCGCTCCACCCTTCTGGTGCCGATCTGTTCTCGGCCTCTCGCTCCACCCTTCTGGTGCCGACCTGTTCTCTGCCTCTCGCTCCACCCTTCTGGTGCCGATCTGTTCTCTGTCTCTCGCTCCACCCTTCTGGTGCCGATCTGTTCTCTGCCTCTCGCTCCCACGCTGAAGGGGCGTACCGTTTAACGCACAATCAATCCCCTGCCCCCCCCCCCATCCCGCTCTCCCCTTCTCTTTCATAGTGCAATATCTACAAGATACCAAAAACTCCAGAGTTGTCTGTCTGTCAGGACTGCCCCCCAAGGTCCAGAGTTGTCTGTCTGTCAGGACTGCCCCCCCCCCCCCCCAAGGTCCAGAGTTGTCTGTCTGTCAGGACTGCCCCCCCAGGTCCAGAGTTGTCTGTCTGTCAGGACTGGCCCCCCCAGGTCCAGAGTTGTCTGTCTGTCTGTCTGTCTGTCAGGACTGGCCCCCCAGGTCCAGAGTTGTCTGTCTGTCAGGACTGCCCCCCCCCCCCAAGGTCCAGAGTTGTCTGTCTGTCAGGACTGGCCCCCCCAGGTCCAGAGTTGTCTGTCTGTCAGGACTGGCCCCTCCAGGTCCAGAGTTGTCTGTCAGGACTGGCCCCCCCAGGTCCAGAGTTGTCTGTCAGGACTGCCTCTCAGTGCGTCCCTCCCGCTACATATCACGTGATAACCATATATTAACTGTATATCTAAACCTTTTAAAGTCCTGCAGTCTGAGTGAGTACGGTGGGGAGGACAGTAGTGGTTATCTGAGGGGGGTGGCGTGACAGAGAAGGGAACAGCCATGTTAAATTCCCTCTTATTGGTGGAAACCCGCTGCCCTGTCCAATGGGAGGCCTCGTGGTTGGTGGGTGATTTCCTATCGGTCTCCCCCTGGATGGGTGTCTGTGTAAAGAAAGGACAAATGTTCAAAATAAATGTATTTTTGTATATGAGTGAAGTTGTAAATATGTTGAAGTAGCACAGATTTGATGAGTTGTACCATGTTTATCAGACTGAAACACTTTGTACAGAATAAAACTATCCAGCTATGATATGGTCCCACATCTGTTTGGTCGCGCCCCTTGCCCCTGCGCCCCTTCCCCCCTGCGCCCCTTCCCCCCTGCGCCCCTTCCCCCCTGCACCCCTCCCCCCTGCGCCCTTCCCCTATACCCGCGTTATACTTCTGGGTCATATTTAAATGGTTTATACCCGCGTTATACTTCTGGGTCATATTTAAATGGTTTAAACCCTCGTTATCCTTCTGGATCATATTTAAATGGTTTAAACCCTCGTTATCCTTCTGGGTCATATTTAAATGGTTTATACCCTCGTTATCCTTCTGGGTCATATTTAAATGGTTTATACCCTCGTTATCCTTCTGGGTCATATTTAAACGGTTTATACCCTCGTTATCCTTCTGGGTCATATTTAAATGGTTTAAACCCTCGTTATCCTTCTGGGTCATTTAAATGGTTTAAACCCTCGTTATCCTTCTGGGTCATACTTAAATGGTTTAAACCCTCATTATCCTTCTGGGTCATATTTAAACGGTTTATACCCTCGTTATCCTTCTGGGTCATACTTAAATGGTTTAAACCCTCGTTATCCTTCTGGGTCATATTTAAACGGTTTATACCCTCGTTATCCTTCTGGGTCATATTTAAATGGTTTATACCCTCGTTATCCTTCTGGGTCATATTTAAATGGTTTATACCCTCGTTATCCTTCTGGGTCATATTTAAATGGTTCTGTCAGAGAGGATGTCAGCGAGACTGTAAAACCCATCTATCTATATCCCATCTAATTGGTTGTGTTGATTCTGAAATGGTGTTTCTTTACGGTCAGTAATGCTTTGTTGTCCAATATTTCATGTTCTAGTACATTTCATTAGGATGGGCTCCCTGAGGTCAGACGTCTGTTTGATCACAATACAGGAGACTCACCTGCTCTGAGGAGGGGAGAGAGATACAGGTTACTAACACAATACAGGAGACTCACCTGCTCTGAGGAGTGGAGAGAGATACAGGTTACTAACACAATACAGGAGACTCACCTGCTCTGAGGAGGGGAGAGAGATACCAGTAACTGACACACAATACAGGAGACTCACCTGCTCTGAGGAGGGGAGAGAGATACCAGTAACTGACACACAATACAGGAGACTCACCTGCTCTGAGGAGGGGAGAGAGATACAGGTAACTGACACACAATACAGGAGACTCACCTGTTCTGAGGAGGGGAGAGCGATACAGGTATCTGACACAATACAGGAGACTCACCTGCTCTGAGGAGTGAGGAGATACCAGTAACTGACACACAATACAGGAGACTAACCTGCTCTGAGGATGGGAGAGAGATACAGGTATCTGACACACAATACAGGAGACTCACCTGCTCTGAGGAGGGGAGAGAGATACAGGTATCTGACACAATACAGGAGACTCACCTGCTCTGAGGAGTGAGGAGATACCAGTAACTGACACACAATACAGGAGACTCACCTGCTCTGAGGAATGGAGAGATACAGGTAACTGACACACAATACAGGAGACTCACCTGCTCTGAGGAGGGGAGAGAGATACAGGTATCTGACACAATACAGGAGACTCACCTGCTCTGAGGAGTGGAGAGAGATACAGGTGACTGACACAATACAGGAGACTCACCTGCTCTGAGGAGTAGCTGTAATCTAATCTTTGTTTTATTTTCCTGACAGATATAATCTGTTGTTCTGAAATCTCAAAGTATTGAAACTCTATGATTTTAAATGCAGAAATGGTTTTACATTTTTACTTAATATGTGTAGTTTATTACCTAAAAAATGTCAAGATCTGGGCCTCTGATATTTTGTATTGTATCTGAGACCGAGTTAACTGATAAAACCCTGGACTCTAATGTTGCTATGGATGGTTACAATGTGTTTAGGGCTGGTAGGAAAGGCAACGGTGGTGGTGTTACTATGGATGGTTACAATGTGTTTAGGGCTGGTAGGAAAGGCAACGGTGGTGGTGTTACTATGGATGGTTACAATGTGTTTAGGGCTGGTAGGAAAGGCAACGGTGGTGGTGTTTCTATGGATGGTTACAATGTGTTTAGGGCTGGTAGGAAAGGCAACGGTGGTGGTGTTTCTATGGATGGTTACAATGTGTTTAGGGCTGGTAGGAAAGGCAACGGTGGTGGTGTTTCTATGGATGGTTACAATGTGTTTAGGGCTGGTAGGAAAGGTAACGGTGGTGGTGTTTCTATGGATGGTTACAATGTGTTTAGGGCTGGTAGGAAAGGCAACGGTGGTGGTGTTTCTATGGATGGTTACAATGTGTTTAGGGCTGGTAGGAAAGGCAACGGTGGTGGTGTTACTATGGATGGTTACAATGTGTTTAGGGCTGGTAGGAAAGGCAACGGTGGTGGTGTTTCTATGGATGGTTACAATGTGTTTAGGGCTGGTAGGAAAGGCAACGGTGGTGGTGTTTCTATGGATGGTTACAATGTGTTTAGGGCTGGTAGGAAAGGCAACGGTGGTGGTGTTACTATGGATGGTTACAATGTGTTTAGGGCTGGTAGGAAAGGCAACGGTGGTGGTGTTTCTATGGATGGTTACAATGTGTTTAGGGCTGGTAGGAAAGGCAACGGTGGTGGTGTTACTATGGATGGTTACAATGTGTTTAGGGCTGGTAGGAAAGGCAACGGTTGTGGTGTTTCTATGGATGGTTACAATGTGTTTAGGGCTGGTAGGAAAGGCAACGGTTGTGGTGTTGCTATTTACACAAGGAATCTTCTTTCTGTGTCTCTGTTAAAGGCCACCTCCAGTCCTAAACTATTATACTTGTTGGCTTTAAGTCTTCAGTTGTGTTCAAAGTCAAGAATAACAGTTATAGGAATCTACCGTCTACCTTCCGCCAAGAAGTGTGTACTAAACAAGCTCCCTGATTTAATTGCCATTTTTATTACCCCAGAGGTGTTGATCGCTGGATATTTTAATCTTGCATGGATGCTGGAAGCTGACTGTCTACATAACTGTTGTACTAATCTAAATTTGACCCAGCTGATTACAAAGCCCACTCGTCCAAACTTAAAGGACTCTACGAAATCGACTTTGATTGACCTCATATTTACAAATACTCCAGAGTAATATTCTGGGGTATTTGCTGTGGATATTAGTGACCGCTGTCCCATTGTTTGTGTCAGGGATATCCAGATGCCTCGAGCCTAGCCTCATTTTATCAACGAGAGACATTTTAAACATTTCAACGAACTGGCCTTTTATTGGTGACCTTTATTTTGGTGACTTTGATCGTATTGCTTCTGTACCTGACCCAGAGTGTATTGTAGATAAACATGTTCCCTTAGAATTAATAGAATTAAAAGTAGGTCTTGCCCTTGGTTCAGTCCAGAGCTATCTGAAGTCATGCACATCAGGGATGCTGCCTGGGCCAAAGCTAGATTCCCAGACGGGCAGTCTTTCAGGAAGTTGAGAAATCCGTGTAAAATAAGTTTTAAAAAGCTAAATCCATTATGCCAATACACTATCTGAATGTACAGGGAACTCAGATACATTTTGGGAAGCTGTTAAATCCATTAAGCTAATACACTATCTGAATGTACAGGGAACTCAGATACATTTTGGGAAGCTGTTAAATCCATTATGCCAATACACTATCTGAATGTACAGGGAACTCAGATACATTTTGGGAAGCTGTTAAATCCCTGAAGGGATGTATCTCTTCTTCTCTCCCTCAATAAATGAATTCATTTAGATTCCCTGGCCCTATTACTGACAACATGGATATCATTAATGGGTTTAAATCACCTTTATCTCTGAATGTATATCAAAGGCAGCTTGGTGAAAATGCTGGTCAGGAGTTTCCCTTTTTCTGAAATTCACTGATAAAGAAGTCCTGGATGCTTTGTTAACGTTAGACATGATAACATCCCCTGATCATTTGGAGCCTGGTCGTGCTGAAGTGTGCATCACCTCTTATTGCTGTCTCAGTAGCCCACATTTTTAATTTAACGTTGTTAACAGGACGTTTTCCAAAAGCAAGGAAATCTGCATATGTGCTGCCATTCCATCAGCCCACATTGAGCTTGTTTCTCAATATCAGTACCTGGGAGTCTGGTTGATGACAAGTTGTCCTTCGAGCTGATATAAAACATCTGACTAAGAAGCTATCCGTACAGCGCCCCCTATTCCGTACAGCGCCCCCTATTCCGCATACCACTGGTGGGCGTGACCAAAGCACCGGTTCCAAGTGCCAACGCCGTTTATCAAACTCCAGGTGTTTATATTAGTTGAATAACATGGTAATCGAGCTCTTTGGCCAGGCAGACCAGTTGGATAACATGATAAGAACTCTTTGGCCAGTCAGACCAGTTGGATAACATGATAAGAGCTCTTTGACCAGTTGGATAACATGATAAGAGCTCTTTGGCCAGTCAGACCAGTTGGATAACATGATGGGAGCTCTTTGGCCAGTCAGACCAGTTGGATAACATGGTAATAGAGCTCTTTGGCCAGTCAGATAACATGATAATAGAGCTCTTTGACCAGTCAGACCAGTTGGATAACATGATAAGAGCTCTTTGGCCAGTTGGATAACATGGTAATAGAGCTCTTTGGCCAGTCAGATAACATGGTAATAGAGCTCTTTGGCCAGTCCGATAACATGGTAATAGAGCTCTTTGGCCAGCCAGACCAGTTGGATAACATGATAAGAGCTCTTTGGTCAGCCAGACCAGTTGGATAACATGGTAATAGAGCTCTTTGACCAGTTGGAGAACATAATAGAGCTCTTTGGCCAGTCATACCAGTTGGATAACATGATAATAAAGCTCTTTGACCAGTTGGATAACATGATAATACAGCTCTTTGACCAGTCAGGCTAGTTGGATAACATGATAATAGATCTCTTTGGCCAGTCAGACCAGTTGGATAACATGGTAATAGAGCTCTTTGGCCAGTCAGATAACATGGTAATAGACCTCCCGATCACTAGGCTTCAGTAGCAGAGATGTTCTGTTACCTACTGTACAGACACTAGGCTACAGTAGCAGAGATGTTCTGTTACCTACTGTACAGACACTAGGCTACAGTAGCAGAGATGTTACCTACTGTACAGACACTAGGCTACAGTAGCAGAGATGTTCTGTTACCTACTGTACAGACACTAGGCTACAGTAGCAGAGATGTTCTGTTACCTACTGTACAGACACTAGGCTACAGTAGCAGAGATGTTCTGTTACCTACTGTACAGACACTAGGCTACAGTAGCAGAGATGTTCTGTTACCTACTGTACAGACACTAGGCTACAGTAGCAGAGATGTTCTGTTACCTACTGTAGACACTAGGCTACAGTAGCAGAGATGTTCTGTTACCTACTGTACAGACACTAGGCTACAGTAGCAGAGATGTTCTGTTACCTACTGTAGACACTAGGCTACAGTAGCAGAGATGTTCTGTTACCTACTGTACAGACACTAGGCTACAGTAGCAGAGATGTTCTGTTACCTACTGTACAGACACTAGGCTACAGTAGCAGATATGTTCTGTTACCTACTGTACAGACACTAGGCTACAGTAGCAGAGATGTTCTGTTACCTACTGTACAGACACTAGGCTACAGTAGCAGATATGTTCTGTTACCTACTGTACAGACACTAGACTACAGTAGCAGAGATGTTCTGTTACCTACTGTACAGACACTAGGCTACAGTAGCAGATATGTTCTGTTACCTACTGTACAGACACTAGGCTACAGTAGCAGAGATGTTCTGTTACCTACTGTACAGACACTAGGCTACAGTAGCAGAGATGTTCTGTTACCTACTGTAGACACTAGACTACAGTAGCAGAGATGTTCTGTTTGACCCCTCCTATCAGTACACCTTGATGGAACCAGGAAGTTAGCAACGTTTGACCCCTCCTATCAGTACACCTTGATGGAACCAGGAAGTTAGCAACGTTTGACCCCTCCTATCAGTACACCTTGATGGAACAAGGAAGTTAGCAACGTTTGACCCCTCCTATCAGTACACCTTGATGGAACAAGGAAGTCAGCAACGTTTGACTAGTTTCTGTATAACTGCATGTTTTGGTTGTTCACCTCATGTTAGTTAAACCTGCTGGACTGATCTGACCAGGTTCTCTCCTGCTGGACTGATCTGACCAGGTTCTCTCCTGCTAGACTGATCTGACCAGGTTCTCTCCTGCTGGACTGATCTGACCAGGTTCTCTCCTGCTGGAAGCCTTGTATTTATAAACACATGTTGTACAGGGGTTTGGGTGTATATGGATTTAATAAACATCGATGAATCATTTTCTATCTGTTACTAGATGTGCTGGTCCATGCATTCAGGTTCAGCCAGTTCCCCCAGACACAGATTAAGACCTGGACTGAAGATTCTACATTGAACTTGTTTTTCAGTCCAGGGATGAATCTGTGTCTGGGAAACAGGCCCTGAATGTTTTAAACATTTCTGCAGGTACAAGTATTTTCCAAAATGCTTAAATACCAGTAAAAAATAGTCTTCATACAACAACATTAAGCATGTTACAAGACAGATGGCTGGACCCCTGCAGTCCATGATGGTACGGTCCTGTTCATATTCTTCGAGCCTTGCGAGGGCGACAACCATTGTGTGGTACGGGGGTGTTGTCTGTGATGGACACAACCTCCAATCCTCCCATGGTCAGACCCTTGATGGCAGACTGCACACAGAGAGAAATGCATCAGAACCGAGTCAAATGTATTTTCCTCATCTCTACAAGATTCTGACAGATTCAAAACCAGATGTTTAATTAACCAGGTAAATTGACTGAACACATTCTAATTTGGGATACAGGGTGGTCTGCTGCTGGTTAACACAGTGGGATACAGGGTGGTCTGCTGCTGGTTAAAGCCAGCAGTGGGATACAGGGTGGTCTGCTGCTGGTTAACACAGTGAGATACAGGGTGGTCTGCTGCTGGTTAAAGCCAGCAGTGGGATACAGGGTGGTCTGCTGCTGGTTAAAGCCAGCAGTGGGATGCAGGGTGGTCTGCTGCTGGTTAACACAGTGAGATACAGGGTGGTCTGCTGCTGGTTAACACAGTAAGATACAGGGTGGTCTGCTGCTGGTTAACACAGTGGGATACAGGGTGGTCTGCTGCTGGTTAAAGCCAGCATTGGGATACAGGGTGGTCTGCTGCTGGTTAAAGCCAGCAGTGGGATACAGGGTGGTCTGCTGCTGGTTAACACAGTGGGATACAGGGTGGTCTGCTGCTGGTTAAAGCCAGCAGTGGGATACAGGTTGGTCTGCTGCTGGTTAAAGCCAGCAGTGGGATACAGGTTGGTCTGCTGCTGGTTAAAGCCAGCAGTGGGATACAGGTTGGTCTGCTGCTGGTTAAAGCCAGCAGTGGGATACAGGTTGGTCTGCTGCTGGTTAAAGCCAGCAGTGGGATACAGGGTGGTCTGCTGCTGGTTAACACAGTGGGATACAGGGTGGTCTGCTGCTGGTTAAAGCCAGCAGTGGGATGCAGGGTGGTCTGCTGCTGGTTAACACAGTGGGATACAGGGTGGTCTGCTGCTGGTTAAAGCCAGCAGTGGGATACAGGGTGGTCTGCTGCTGGTTAAAGCCAGCAGTGGGATACAGGGTGGTCTGCTGCTGGTTAACACAGTGGGATACAGGGTGGTCTGCTGCTGGTTAAAGCCAGCAGTGGGATACAGGGTGGTCTGCTGCTGGTTAAAGCCAGCAGTGGGATACAGGGTGGTCTGCTGCTGGTTAAAGCCAGCAGTGGGATACAGGGTGGTCTGCTGCTGGTTAACACAGTGGGATACAGGGTGGTCTGCTGCTGGTTAAAGCCAGCAGTGGGATACAGGGTGGTCTGCTGCTGGTTAACACAGTGGGATACAGGGTGGTCTGCTGCTGGTTAAAGCCAGCAGTGGGATACAGGGTGGTCTGCTGCTGGTTAAAGCCAGCAGTGGGATACAGGGTGGTCTGCTGCTGGTTAACGCCAGCAGTGGGATACAGGGTGGTCTGCTGCTGGTTAAAGCCAGCAGTGGGATACAGGGTGGTCTGCTGCTGGTTAACGCCAGCAGTGGGATACAGGGTGGTCTGCTGCTGGTTAAAGCCAGCAGTGGGATACAGGGTGGTCTGCTGCTGGTTAAAGCCAGCATTGGGATACAGGGTGGTCTGCTGCTGGTTAAAGCCAGCAGTGGGATACAGGGTGGTCTGCTGCTGGTTAAAGCCAGCAGTGGGATACAGGGTGGTCTGCTGCTGGTTAAAGCCAGCAGTGGGATACAGGGTGGTCTGCTGCTGGTTAACACAGTGGGATACAGGGTGGTCTGCTGCTGGTTAAAGCCAGCAGTGGGATACAGGGTGGTCTGCTGCTGGTTAAAGCCAGCAGTGGGATGCAGGGTGGTCTGCTGCTGGTTAACACAGTGGGATACAGGGTGGTCTGCTGCTGGTTAAAGCCAGCAGTGGGATACAGGTTGGTCTGCTGCTGGTTAAAGCCAGCAGTGGGATACAGGTTGGTCTGCTGCTGGTTAAAGCCAGCAGTGGGATGCAGGGTGGTCTGCTGCTGGTTAACACAGTGGGATACAGGGTGGTCTGCTGCTGGTTAAAGCCAGCAGTGGGATACAGGGTGGTCTGCTGCTGGTTAAAGCCAGCAGTGGGATACAGGGTGGTCTGCTGCTGGTTAACACAGTGGGATACAGGGTGGTCTGCTGCTGGTTAAAGCCAGCAGTGGGATACAGGGTGGTCTGCTGCTGGTTAAAGCCAGCAGTGGGATGCAGGGTGGTCTGCTGCTGGTTAACACAGTGGGATACAGGGTGGTCTGCTGCTGGTTAAAGCCAGCAGTGGGATACAGGTTGGTCTGCTGCTGGTTAAAGCCAGCAGTGGGATACAGGTTGGTCTGCTGCTGGTTAAAGCCAGCAGTGGGATGCAGGGTGGTCTGCTGCTGGTTAACACAGTGGGATACAGGGTGGTCTGCTGCTGGTTAAAGCCAGCAGTGGGATGCAGGGTGGTCTGCTGCTGGTTAACACAGTGGGATACAGGGTGGTCTGCTGCTGGTTAAAGCCAGCAGTGGGATACAGGGTGGTCTGCTGCTGGTTAAAGCCAGCAGTGGGATACAGGGTGGTCTGCTGCTGGTCAAACTGCTGGGATAACTTCAGAGTGGGGGGAGATGCATCATGTGAACACTGTTTATCTCTACGGTATGAATTCTGCATTTCATCAAAAAAGGTTCTCACCAGGCGTCCAGGACCCAGACCTTTCACCAACACGCGGACAAACGTCACCCCCACCGCTGTGGCCTTCTGCCCAGGAGAAGAAGAATACAGGACCATTCATCAGGAAACACAAATTAATCTTTTTGCCAGTTTGTTTTAGGCTCTAGTGCCATCTAGTGGAGAACAGATGTCTCGGTGTTGTCTGTAGCAGCCAGACTACAACTATTAACTATACGTCTACATGATCTATATTTTCCATGTGGTCTCATCTTACCGCTGCAGCTGAGATGCCTGCTGTCTGAGCAGCGATGGGAGTGGACTTCTTGACGTTCTTGAACCCCTCGGTTCCACACGATGTTCTGACCATGAACTGGCCGTCACAGTCTGTCACCTGGACATGTGTACTGGAGGGGGACACGTTAAAATATCAGCTGTTCACATCAGTCTGTCACCTGGACATTAAAATATATCAGTTATTCACATCACTGTCTGTTAGCTTACTTGTTATATGTGGCTTTGATATGTGCTATTGGCAACTCCTCATACTTCTTCCCAGCCCATCTCAGCACACTGTCCTGGCCAGGCATCGGGGGGAGGTGACTTAGAGAGGAGGAAGAAACATGGGCAAACTGTTGGAAACGTGACAATATTGAGCAAAGACTGTTGGTGAAACATATGACTAGTTTGAATGTCCCATTGGTAGGAGTCTTAAATCGTAGATGGCCCAGTTTGTTTTCCAATGAGCACGTTGGCCAATAATACGGAGGGGAGTCGTGGTTTATAATACGGAGGGGAGTCGTGGTTTATAATACGGAGGGGAGTCGTGGTTTATAATACGGAGGGGAGTCGTGGTTTATAATACGGAGGGGAGTCGTGGTTTATAATACGGAGGGGAGTCGTGGTTTATTATACGGAGGGGAGTCGTGGTTTATTATACGGAGGGGAGTCGTGGTTTATTATACGGAGGGGAGTCGTGGTTTATTATACGGAGGGGAGTCGTGGTTTATTATACGGAGGGGAGTCGTGGTTTATTATACGGAGGGGAGTCGTGGTTTATAATACGGAGGGGAGTCGTGGTTTATAATACGGAGGGGAGTCGTGGTTTATTATACGGAGGGGAGTCGTGGTTTATTATACGGAGGGGAGTCGTGGTTTACCAACTCGTCTACGAATTCTTAGAATGCACCCCGCCCTCCTCCCCCTTTTCCTCCTTCCCCTTTTCTTCACGCTGATGACGGGGATTTGGGCCTCGTCTTGACAAAGCAGTATATCCTTTGCTTCGAACTCATTAAATTAAAAAAAACTCTGCGTCCAGTTCGAGGTGAGTAATCGCTGTTCAGATGACCAGGAGCTCTTTTCGGTCATAAGAGACGGTAGCAGCAACATTATGTACACAATAAGTTACAAACAATGTGAATAAAATAAATAGCCCAGTTGGTTAGGAGCCTGTAAAACAGCAGCCATCACCCCCAGCACCATAACTATACCTCAACTGGTAAACACGTTGAGGAAACTAAATGACTTGGTGTTGACTTAGAGTGTAAACTGTCATGGTCAAAACATATAGATTCAATGGTTGTAAAGGTGGGGAGAGGTCTGTCAGATTTCTTGATACCACACTCCGCAAAGCAAGTCCTGCAGGCTCTAGTTTGATCTTATCGTGAGTGTTGTCCAGTCATATGGTAAAGTCCTGCAGGCTCTAGTTCGATCTTAGCTTGATTATTGTCCAGTCATATGGTCAGGTGCAACAAAGAAGGACCTAGTTAAGCTGCAGCTGGCCCAGAACAGAGCGGCACGTCTTGTCATCAGAAGGCTAAGATCAATACAGTCTCTCTGGGATGGAAGTAGAGGAGAGACTGATTGCAACATTATAAGAAACAGTCGTTAAATACCAAATTGTTTGCACAGTCAACTTACACAAATCTCTGACACACACACACTTACCCCACCAGACATGCCACCAGGGGTCTTTTCACAGTCCCCAAATCCAGAACAACTTCCAGAAAGTGTACAGTATTACATAGAGCCATGATTACATTGAGCTCCCATCTGAGATCCCTCAAGTGAACAGCAAACCGGGTTTAAAAAATCCTAAATAATAAGTCATTGGACAAAGGTGTCTTCTGTACGATGTTCTGTCTGAACATTAACAGGCATCGCTTGCAGTACGGTTTTGGAGGCATATGGACTTTATCTTTCAAATCAGAGAGAAATCCTTTTTTTTTAACTAAAAGGTTAAAATTACAACACATCTTTATAGGGTTAGTGTTCCCACACGGCCATATCTCCATGGTTCATTGCTTGTTTACGAAGACAGATGGAACTACCTGTGTTAATTAGCTATCTAGCATGCTCTGTACACCTGTGTGTCAGCGAAACTCAGGAAGTGGAGCTGAATTATAGTTTTGCTGGATGGATCTGGGCAAAATGAACTATTGTTTTATTTTGAAGGATTGTTTCTCGCTGATGACACAGAGTTGGGAATGTAGCTCACATGAGCCAGTTGTGAGCGAAGCGAATGGCTGAGAGCTGTAGGGAGAAGTCAGAATGGCTGAGAGCTGTAGGCAGAAGTCAGAATGGTTGAGGCAGAATGGCTGAGAGCTGTAGGCAGAATGGCTGAGAGCTGTAGGCAGAATGGCTGAGAGCTGTAGGCAGAAGTCAGAATGGTTGAGGCAGAATGGCTGAGAGCTGTAGGCAGAATGGCTGAGAGCTGTAGGCAGAATGGCTGAGAGCTGTAGGCAGAATGGCTGAGAGCTGTAGGCAGAATGGCTGAGAGCTGTAGGCAGAATGGCTGAGAGCTAACGGCAGAATGGCTGAGAGCTAACGGCAGAATGGCTGAGAGCTAACGGCAGAATGGCTGAGAGCTAACGGCAGAATGGCTGAGAGCTAACGGCAGAATGGCTGAGAGCTAACGGCAGAATGGCTGAGAGCTAACGGCAGAATGGCTGAGAGCTAACGGCAGAATGGCTGAGAGCTATAGGCAGAATGGCTGAGAGCTATAGGCAGAATGGCTGAGAGCTATAGGCAGAATGGCTGAGAGCTATAGGCAGAATGCCACCTAGAGTCTGAGAGCTAGTGTTACCTGAAGTCTTTGGATATTTTCCCAGGTGTGGCTGAGACACTGGCATCCTCTTGCAACCTGACAGCACTGGAGGACACTGCTCTCTGCAGACCGCTGGTTCCACAACTATAACAGAGAATAAACCAATCAGCACACTGCAGACCGCTGGTTCTACAACTATAACAGAGAATAAACCAATCAACACACTGCTCTCTGCAGACCGCTGGTTCTACAACTATAACAGAGAATAAACCAATCAGCACACTGCTCTCTGCAGACCGCAAATCAACTGGTTCATGTTGAGACAGTCCAGTAACTGCCCAGATCATCTAGTGAACAGGAATAGAAACACCACATGTGAAGGTGTTGGTTTCATGAGCTGAAATAAACAATCCCAGAAAAAGCTTATTTCTCTCAAATGATTTACACAAATGTGTTTTTATGTCCCTGTTAGTGAGCATTTCTTCTTTGCCAAGATAATCCATCCACCTGACAGGTGTGGCATATCAAGAAGCTTTTTGAGTTGGAGGCGTGCGTGGCCACGCAGTCATGGGTGAACAAGGAGTACAGGAGGGGGCTGAGCACCCACCCTCGTGGGGCCCCTGTGTTGAGGATCAGCGAAGTGGAGGTGTTGTTTCCTATCTTCACCACCTGGGGGCGGACCATCAGAAAGTCCAGGA
>NW_027258157.1:0-106603 GCF_045791955.1 Oncorhynchus clarkii lewisi | reverse complement strand
ATGGTTAAGGGTTAGATATCAGCTAGTTATAGGGTTAGATATCAGCTGGTTATAGGGTTAGATATGAGATGGTTACAGGGTTAGACATCAGCTGGTTATTGTTGTAACGGTTCTCTTGTTGTGAAGTAGAAGCGGACCAAAAAGCAGCGTGGTGGTTGTTCATTGTATTTTAATGAAGACACGATACATGAACAAACTAACGAAAACAAGAAACGTGAGAACTCAAACAGCCCGATCTGGTGCAAACACAAAGACAGGAACAATCACCCACAAACACACAGTGAAACCCAGGCTACCTAAGTATGATTCTCAATCAGAGACAACTAATGACACCTGCCTCTGATTGAGAACCATACTAGGCCGAAAACATAGAACTGCCCCACAACATAGAAAAACAAACAGACTGCCCACCCAACTCACGCCCTGACCATACTAAATAAATACAACACAAAGGAAATAGAGGTCAGAACGTGACAGTACCCCCCCCCCCCCAAAAGGTGCGGACTCCGGCCGCAAAACCTTGACCTATAGGGGAGGGTCTGGGTGGGCGTCTGTCCGCGGTGGCGGCTCTGGCGCGGGACGCGGACCCCACTTCGCCATTGTCTTAGTCCGCCTTATTGTCCGCCTCCGTGGCTTACTCACCATGCCCACCCCTCTCAATGACCCCACTGGACAGAGGGGCTGCTTGGGACAGAGGGGCAGCTTCTCGGGACAGAGGGGCAGCTGCTCGGGACAGAGGGACAGCTGCTCGGGACAGAGGGACAGCTGCTCGGGACAGAGGGACAGCTGCTCGGGACAGAGGGACAGCTGCTCGGGACAGAGGGGCAGCTGCTCCGGGCGGAGGGCTCTAGCGGCCCCTGGCTGACTGGCGGCACTGGCGGCCCCTGGCTGACTGGCGGCACTGGCGGCCCCTGGCTGACTGGCGGCACTGGCGGCCCCTGGTTGACTGGCGGCGCTGGCGCTGGGCTGACTGGCGGCACTGGCGGCCCCTGGTTGACTGGCGGCACTGGCGGCCCCTGGCTGACTGGCGGCACTGGCGGCCCCTGGCTGACGGGCGGCACTGGCGGCCCCTGGCTGACGGGCGGCACTGGCGGCCCCTGGCTGACGGGCGGCACTGGCGGCCCCTGGCTGACGGGCGGCATTGGCGGCTCCTGGCAGACGGGCGGCACTGGCGGCGCTGGGCAGACGGGCGGCACTGGCGGCGCTGGGCAGACGGGCGGCACTGGCGGCGCTGGGCAGACGGGCGGCACTGGCGGCGCTGGGCAGACGGGCGGCACTGGCGGCGCTGGGCAGACGGGCTTCACTGGCGGCGCTGGGCAGACGGGCGGCACTGGGCAGACGGGCGGCACTGGCGGCGCTGGGCAGACGGGCGGCGCTGGCGGCGTTGGGCAGACGGGCGGCGCTGGCGGCGCTGGGCAGACGGGAAGCTCCGGCAACGCTGGGCTGAGTAGCTCTCCTAGCGCCGAACAGGCGGGAGACTCCGGCAGCGCTGGAGAGGAGGAAGGCTCTGGTAGCGCCGGAGAGGCGGGAGACTCCGGCAGCGCTGGAGAGGAGAGAGCCCCTGCAAGGATGGGCCGGAGAGACAGCCTGGTACGGGGAGCTGCCACCGGAGGGCTGGTGCGTGGAGGTGGTGACGGATAGACCGGGCCGTGCAGGCGCACTGGAGCTCTTGAGCACCGAGCCTGCCCAACCTTACCCGGTTGAATGGTCCCGGTCGCCCTGCCAGTGCGGCGAGGTGGAATAGCCCGCACTGGGCTATGCAGGCGAACCGGGGACACCGTGCGCAAGGCTGGTGCCATGTAAGCCGGCCCAAGGAGACGCACTGGAGACCAGATGCGTAGAGCCGGCTTCATGGCACTTGGCTCGATGCCCACTCTAGCCCGGCCGATACGCGGAGCTGGAATGTACCGCACCGGGCTGTGCACCCGCACTGGGGACACCGTGCGCTCCACAGCATAACACGGTGCCTGCCCGGTCTCTCCAGCCCCCCGGTAACCACAGGAAGTTGGCTCAGGTCTCCTACCTGGCGTAGCCATACTCCCTGTTAGCCCCCCCCCAAGACATTTTTGGGGCTGACTCCCGGGCTTCCATCCACGACGCCGCGCTGCCTCCTCATACCAGCGCCTCTCCGCTTTCGCCGCCTCCAGTTCTTCTTTGGGACGGCGATATTCTCCTGGCTGAGCCCAGGGTCCTCTTCCGTCTAATTCTTCCTCCCATGTCCATACCTCCTCGCGCTGCTCCTGCTGCTGCTTTTTCCGTTGCCCATTACCACACCGCTTGGTCCTGTTGTGGTGGGTGATTCTGTAACGGTTCTCTTGTTGTGAAGTAGAAGCGGACCAAAAAGCAGCGTGGTGGTTGTTCATTGTATTTTAATGAAGACACGATACATGAACAAACTAACGAAAACAAGAAACGTGAGAACTCAAAACAGCCCTATCTGGTGCAAACACAAAGACAGGAACAATCACCCACAAACACACAGTGAAACCCAGGCTACCTAAGTATGATTCTCAATCAGAGACAACTAATGACACCTGCCTCTGATTGAGAACCATACTAGGCCGAAAACATAGAACTGCCCCAAAACATAGAAAAACAAACATAGACTGCCCACCCAACTCACGCCCTGACCATACTAAATAAATACAAAACAAAGGAAATCGAGGTCAGAACGTGACAATTGTGTTAGATATAAGCTGGTTATAGGGTTAGATATCAGCTGGTTTTAGGGTTAGATATGAGAGGGTAATAGGGTTAGATATCAACTGGTTATAGGGTTAGATATCAGCTGGTTATAGGGTTAGATATCAGCTGGTTATAGGGTTAGATATGAGATGGTTACAGGGTTAGATATCAGCTGGTTATTGTGTTAGATATAAGCTGGTTATAGGGTTAGATATCAGCTGGTTATAGGGTTAGATTTGAGATGGTTACAGGTTTAGATATCAGCTGTTTATAGAGTAAGATATAAGATGGTTAAAGGGTTAGATATCAGCTGGTTATGGGGTTAGATATCAGCTGGTTATAGGGTTAGATATGAGATGGTTACAGGGTTAGATATCAACTGGTTATAGGGTTAGATATGAGATGGTTATAGAGTTAGATATGAGATGGTTACAGGGTTAGATATCAACTGGTTATAGGGTTAGATATGAGATGGTTATAGAGTTAGATATGAGATGGTTACAGGGTTAGATATCAACTGGTTATATGGTTAGATATCAGCTGGTTATAAGGTTAGATATCAGCTGGTTAAAGGGTTAGATATGAAATGGTTAAGGGTTAGATATCAGCTGGTTATAGGGTTAGATATGAGATGGTTAAAGCGTTAGATATCAGCTGGTTTTAAGGTTAGATATCAGCTGGTTATAGGGTTAGATATGAGATGGTTATAGGGTTAGATATGAGATATTTATAGGGTTAGATATGAGATGGTTACAGGGTTAGATATGAGCTGGTTATAGGGTTAGATATGAGCTGGTTGTAGGGTTAGATATCAGCTGGTGAAAACTTCTTTCAGCTCCCCCTACTTTGTGCAATTTCAGCCTGAAGACATACCCAAATCTAACAGCCTGTAGCTCAGGCACAGAACCAAGGATATGCATATTCTTGTTACCATTTGAAAGAAAACACTCTGAAGTTTGTGTAAATGTGAATTGAATGTAGGAGAATAACACACAATAGATCTGGTTTAGTTAAAACAATGAAAAAAAAACATACGTTTTTTATTTTTATTTTTGTATCATCATCTTTAAAATGACCAAGATAAAACAAACATTCAGATAGGATGATGGGGACAATTTCAGTGAAAACCACAAGAGGGCAACAGTACTTGTGCAAAGTTTCAGAATGCTAACTTCCAAAATGAGTGTGCTACATGACATTTATCAAGTCACCCAGGTGTCCCACACAAGTAGCCCAAATGTACACAAGTGGCCAAATTGGTGAAGGTATACATTTTGAAACAAATAACTATATACAAAATGCCAAAATGGTATTCTAACACACCCCCCCCCTCCAAAAAATGGAAAAAAAAATATGAAAAAAAATATATACATTTACAATTTACAAAATAACATGGGTAACTATTTACACACTTTCAATATTTGGATGACCCTCAGTCCTCTATCAAATCAAATCTATTCATATAGCCCGAGCCTAAAACCCCAAACAGCAAGCAATGCAGGTGTAGAAGCACGGTGGCTAGGAAAAACTCCCTAGAGAGGCAAAAACCTAGGAAGAAACCTAGAGAGGAACCAGGCTATGAGGGGTGGCCAGTCCTCTTCTGGCTGTGCCGGGTGGAGATCACAGTGGTTGTAGAGGGTGCAACAGGACAGCACCTCAAGAGTAAAAATGAACAGTTTAGGGTTCGATAGCCGCAGGCAGAACAGTTGAAACTGGAACAGCGGCAAGGCTAGGTGGACTGGGGACAGCAAGGAGTCATCATGCCAGGTAGTCCTGACTCATGGTCCTAGGGCTCAGGTCCTCCGAGAGAGAGAAAGAGAGAATTAGAGAGAGCATACTTAAATTCACACAAGACACCGGATAAGACTCCCATTCGGTGTCAGTGTCACTGTGAATGAAAATGTTCAGTTAGAATAGTTTCACATATGAGCCCTGTATCAACAGGTATAATAAACAGATATATATAGAGAGTTGAAGGTTGAATATATTATTATATTATTATTACCTGCTAGATCTACTGTCTCTTTTATATTATGAAATTTCAGCTAGATCTACTGTCTCTATTATATTATGACAGACCAGCTAGATCTACTGTCTTTATTATATTACTGTCTTTATTATATTACAACAGACCAGCTGTATCTACTATTTCCATTTCACTTTGGCCATTGATGTGGTCCTGCACTCTCCTCAACAGCCTCAAATAGGCTATTTCATGTCGGTTGGGGTGGGGCGGCAGACACACGCATCTCACATTTCATGACATTAAATATTTTATATTGCTTCTAAAATAAATAAAAAAATCACAAATAATATTTTATATTATTAATTTCAAACAAGGGCATTAGCATGATAAGAACTTACCAGTCCAAAACGATGTCTTCTCCCGTTCAAAAAATATTCCTCCACAATCGCACAAATCCACAATATAAACAGCTGAATCTGCGCATTCACCAAACAATACAGTGCTTAAATGCGTAGCTTCTTCCGGTATGAAAATTCAATAGTGCATGACTCTCTTTACGCTGGAGCTTACTACATGGGTTGGTCTTGCAACACATAAACATGGCGTATTGCCGTTTAGCTCAGCTCATTGGCCATCTACCCAGCAAGATTTCAAGACGATCAGTGGTCCTTGGGTTGAAAGACAGTCCATCAACGAAACAGCGGGCAAATCATTGGTGCACAATGATGTCATTACTTGTTGTCTTCAAATTGGTTTCTTTCAGTCAATACATCCCGCGAAATGGCCCATCAGGTTTGATTGTGTTACAAACAAGATAACATTCGCTATTAATTATATTTGAGTTTGGTCCCTCAGACAAGGTTCTGATCTCGTTCCTGGCACTTCATAGTACAAAAACACCAACTCATCCAATGTCATATATCAATTATCAACTCTAGATCCTCTCTGTCACACAGAGAGCCAGGACCATCGGACTGGATTAATATTCTGGACAGGCTGTCACACAGAGATCCAGGGTGTGGGATTCACCCACCTCCACACACTTTCTCTTACACACACACACATACACACACACACACACACACACACACACACACACACACACACACACACACACACACACACACACACACACACACACACACACACACACACACACACACACACACACACACACACACACACACAGGGTGAGGGCCTCACAGACACACAGATACATACCTCCCTGTGGAAGCACTCTACGGGAAACAGGCAATCAGCTCCTAAGTAAAGGTCACATTTGCAATGCAGGTGACTGCAGGGAGAGAGAAGCAGGTAATTGGTAGCTAGTAGCAGGGAGCACTAAGGCACTAACTTCGTGGCAGGGTAGAGGGAGATAATGTGATGGATGGGAAACGTTTGGCGGGTAATTAAATGTTTTACTCTGTGATCGAGAGAGAGGGAGAGATAGAATTAGAAGAGGGAGAGGGTTGGATAGAGAAAGGAGGCAAGAGAAAGAAGAGTGAAAAAGGTAGGTGGAGTTGTAAGAGGGACATTTGGAAAAGGGATGGGAGAACAGAGGAGGAACAGGAGGAGAGAGGAGGGCAGAGGACAGAGGGAGAGGAGGAGAGAGGAGGGCAGATGAAGACAGAAAGAAAGAGGAGGGCAGAGGGCAGAGGGCAGAGGAAGACAGGAGAAGAGTGGAGGGCAGAGCACAGAAAAATAGGAGAGAGGAGGGCAGAGGAAGACAGGAGGAGAGAGGAGGGCAGAGGACAGATGAAGAGGAGGAGAGAGGTGGCAGATGACAGAGTAAGACAGAAGGAGAGACAAGGACAGAGGAAGACAGACGGAGAGAGGAGGGCAGAGGACAGAGGAAGACAGGAGGAGAGAGGATGGCTGAGGAAGACAGGAGGAGAGAGGAGGGCTGAGGACAGAGGAAGACAGGAGGAGAGAGGAAGTCAGAGGACTTGGGAAGACAGGAGGAGAGAGGAGGGCTGAGGACAGAGGAAGACAGGAGGAGAGAGGAGGGTTGAGGACAGGGGAAGACTGGAGTAGAGAGGAAGTCAGAGGACTTGGGAAGACAGGAGAGAGGAAGTCAGAGGACTTGGGAAGACAGGAGGAGAGAGGAGGGCTGAGGAAGACAGGAGGAGAGAGGAGGGCTGAGGACAGAGGAAGACAGGAGGAGAGAGGAAGTCAGAGGACTTGGGAAGACAGGAGGAGAGAGGAGGGCTGAGGACAGAGGAAGACAGGAGGAGAGAGGAGGGTTGAGGACAGAGGAAGACTGGATTAGAGATGAAGTCAGAGGACTTGGGAAGATAGGAGGAGAGAGGAGGGCTGAGGACAGAGAAAGACAGGAGGAGAGAGGAGGGCTGAGGACAGGGGAAGACTGGAGGAAGAGGTACAGAAAGACAGGAGATAGAGGATGAAAGGAAGTGAGATTAGGAAAGAGGAGGAATGATAGGATGCTTGCTAACATAGAGCAGAGTGCCTTAATTAAAGTGGGTCAGCTGTGACTGAGTGGCAGCCAGGAGTAATGGGGGCAGGGCGAGAGTGCAGGGGGGTGGGGCGGGGCGAGGGGCAGGACTGAGCTGGGGCGAGGTGAGGGGTGGAACTGATAGGGTGAAACGCTTTAAGATCCATGCATTATTTACCAGGGCTCATCATGTGGGTTCCTGCCTGTATCAAACCATATTTAGAAAGAGAAGACATTCTATCACAGAGCGGTCAAGCAGAAACACAGGCTCTGTCTCTGCACGCCCCACAGGAGATGTAATTCAATGAATATATGGTGTTCATTGATATTTAGAACTTAGCATAGTAACTAACATAAGTCTTAACTTGAATCTCTTACAGGATAGTTCCCTGTGACAAGGTTCATCATCAACAGAGTTACTCACAGACAGGCGTGACAAACAATGAATACAGCGATCAGAGGTTGAGGCGAACAGCAGGACTATACCTATAGTTGAGTCAGATGTGTTAAAGCTAGTCTGGAACAAAAGCCTGCACCCCTGTAGCTCTCCAGGTCCAGGGTTGGTGACCACCACTTTATCTCTCCCTCCTCTCACTCTCTCTCTATTTTTCTCTCTCTCACCCCCCGCCCCCCCTCTCTCTCTATCTCAATTCAATTCAAGGGCTTTATTGGCGTGGGAAACATATACTCAGCAAAAAAATAAATGTCCCTTTTTCAGGACCCTTTCTTTCAAAGATAATTCGTAAAAATCCAAATAACTTCACAGATCTTCATTGTAAAGGGGTTAAATACTGTTTCCCATGCTTGCTCAATGAACTATAAACAGTTAATGAACATGCACCTGTGGAACGGTCGTTAAGACACCAACAGAGTACAGACGGTAGGCAATTAAGGTCACAGTTATGAAAACTTAGGACACTAAAGAGGCCTTTCTACTGACTCTGAAAAACCCCAAAAGAAAGATGCCCAGGGTCCCTGCTCATCTGCATGAATGTGCCTTAGGCATGCTACAAGGTGGCATGAGGACTGCAGATGTGGCCAGGGCAATAAATTGCAATGTCTGTACTGTGAGACGCTTAAGACAGAGCTACAGAGAGATAGGAGGAACAGCTGATCGTCGTCGCAGTGACAGACCACGTGTAACAACACCTGCACAGGATCAGTATATCTGAACATCACACCTGCGGGACAGGTACAGGATGGCAACAACTGCCCTAGTTACACCAGGAGCGCACAATCCCTCCATCAGTACTCAGACTGTCCGCAATAAGCTGAGAGAGGCTGGACTGAGGGCTTGTAGGCCTGTTGTACGGCAGGTCCTCACCAGACATTACCGGCAACAACGTCGCCTATGGGCACAAACCCACTGTCTCCGGACCAGACAGGACTGGTAAAAAGTGCTCTTCACTGACAAGTCGTGTTTTTTTCATACCAGAGGTGATTCGCGTTTATCGTCGAAGGAATGAGCGTTACACTGAGGCCTGTACTCTGGATTGGGATCGATTTGGAGGTGAAGGGTCCGTCATGGTCTGGGGCGGTGTGTCACAGCATCATCTGACTGAGCTTGTTGTCATTGTAGGCAATCTCAACGCTGTGCGTTACAAGGAAGACATCCTCCTCCCTCATGTGGTACCCTTCCTGCAGGCTCATCCTGACATGACCCTCCAGCATGAGAATGCCACCAGCCATACTGCTCGTTCTGTGCGTGATTTCCTGAAAGACAGGAATGTCAGTGTTCTGCCATGGCCAGCGAAGAGCACGGATCTCAATCCCATTGAGTACATCTGGGACCTGTTGGATCGGAGGGTGAGGGCTGGGGCCATTCCCCCCAGAAATGTCTGGGAACTTGCAGGTGCCTTGGTGGAAGAGTGGGGTAACATCTAACAGCAAGAACTGGCACATCTGTGCTGTCCATAAGGAGGAGATGCACTGCAGTACTTAATGCAGCTGGTGGCCACACCAGATACTGACTGTTACTTTTGATTTTGACCCCGTCTTTGTGCAGGGACACATTATTAAATTTCTGTTAGTCACATGTCTGTGGAACTTGTTCAGTTTATGTCTCGGTTGTTGAATCTTATGTTCATACAAATATTTACACGTTAAGTTTGCTGAAAATAAACACAGTTGACAGTGAGAGGACGTTTCTTTGAGTTTGTGTTAACATTGCTAAAGCAAGTCAGCTAGATAATAAACAAAAGTGAAATAAACTCTCCCCCATCTCTCTCCCTTGCTTTCTCACTCTCCCTCTCCCCCTTTCTCTCTTTCTCTCTCTTGCTAGAGCTTTCTCACTTTCTCTCTCTCCCTCCTCTCTCCCCCTCCCCTCTCTCTCAGGCAGGTCAGAGCTTTGTGTGCACACAAGATTAGCTGGCTTTATTTTCCCAGGGCCTGTGATGAAACAGTCAGGCCTGCTGTGCATATAATTAGTGTTAGAATGTGGTGCTGAACCAGCCAAAGACCACAGGAAGTTCACACACAGTAGCAGGTTGATATTTGAGCTACAGATTAACTTAGCATGCAGGTCAATGATGATGTCCACAGCAAAACCACTCGCTGCTCACAATATTCCAGTGGTCTAAGCTAAATAGAACTATAAACATCAGGATGTACAGTGCCTTCAGAAAGTATTCACACACCTTGACGTTTTCCACATGTTGTTGTGTTACAGCCTGAAATTAAAACGAGATGTTTTGTCGCTGACCTTCACACAATACCCCATAATTTCAAAGTGGAATTATGTTGAGACATTAACAATTAATAAACAATGAAAAGCTGAAATGTCTTCAGTCAATAAGTATTCAACCCCCTTTGTTATGGCAAGCCTAAATCAGTTCAGGAGTAGAAATGTGCTTAACTCACATAAGTTGCATGGAATCACTGTGTGCAATAATACTGTTTAACCTCATCTCTGTACCCCACACATACAATTATCTGTAAGGTCCCTGAGTCAAGTTATCAAGGCACAAGGTGAGACCCAGATGCAGACACAGGAGACAGATGCTTGGAGTCGTACAATGTTTATTAATCCAAAAGGAGTAGGCAAGAGAATGGTCGTGGCTAGGCATAAGGTCAAAACCAGATCAGAATCCAGGAGGTACAGAGTGGCAGATAGGCTCGTGGTCAAGGCAGGCAGAATGGTCAGGCAGGCGGGTACAGAGTCCAGAACAGGCAAGGGTCAAAACCCGGTAGGAATAGCAAAGGCAAGAGAACGGGATAACAATAATAACAAAAACAATAGCGAGGACAGGTGAAACAGATCAGGGTGTGACAGAGCAGTGCATTTCAAATACAGATTTAACCACAGAGACCAGGGAGGTTTTCCAATGCCTTGCAAAGAAGGTGACCTGTTGGTAGATGGGTAAAAATAAAATAAAGCAAACATTGAATATCCCTTTGAGCATGGTGAAGATATGAATTACACTATGGATGTTGTGTCAACACACCCAGTCACTACACATATAAAGGGGTCCTTCCTAACTCAGTTGCTGGGGAGGAAGGAAACCGCTCACTTCCAACGGTTACTTTAAAATACTGTAGTTAGAATTTAATGGCTGTGGTAGGAGGAAATGACGGATGGAGTGACTCCACAGTACTAACCTAAATGACATTGTGAAAAGAAGGAAGCCTCTACAGAATAAAAATATTCAACAACATGCATCCTGTTTCCAATAAGGCACTAAAGTAAAACTGCAAAAAATGTGACAAAGAAATGAACTTTATGTCCTGAATACTAAGCGTTATGTTTGCGGCAATCCCACACAACACATCATTGCGTACCACTCTTCATATTTTCAAATGAACCTTTCAGCAGGACAATAACCTAAAACACAAGGCCAAATATACAGTGGAATTGCTTACCAAGATGACATTGAATGTTCCTGAGTGGCTTACTTAAATCGTCTTAAAATGTATGACAAGACTTGAAAATGGCTGTATAGCAATGATCAACAACCAACGTGACAGAGCTTGAAGAATTAAAAAATAATAATGTGCAAATATTGTACAATCCAGGTTTGCAAAGCTCTTAGAGACTTACCCAGAAAGACTTACAGCTGCTATCACTGCCAAAAGGGTTTGGATACTTATCTAAAAGAGATATTTCTGTATTTAATTTTCAGTCAAGCTGTGAACATTTCTAAAAACACGTTTTCAATTTGTCATTATTAGGAACTATATCTGTTTAATCTATTGTGAATTCAGCCTGTAATACAACAACATGTGTGTCACGAATATTACCGAAGGTGGCTCCCCTTCTTGTTCGGGTGGCGCTCGGCGGTCGTCGTCGCCGGTCTACTAGCTGCCACCGATCCTTTGTTCTGTGTTCGTTTGGTTTTGTCTAATTGGTTTCACCTGTTCCTTGTTTGGTTGTTAGGGTGATGTTATTTAAGTTTCTTTAGCCCGCTTCTGTTTGTGCGAGCTTGTTCATCTGTATTTGTTAGAGTGGTTAGTGTTTTGTTGGGTTTTCTCGCTGTCCTAGTATTTTCACAATAGGGTACTATTTTGTTTTATAGTTACACCTGTGTTGGGTATACTATTTTGTTCCTGTGATTTTTTGGACATTAAAGAGTGTTTTTTCCCGCATCCTTTGCACTCTGCGCCTGACTCCACACCCATTCACTCATTGAGCGTTACAGAAGCCCGCACCATATTATGGAGTCAGCAGGAGCAGCGACCACCCCTCTCCCCACGATGGAGGAGAGAGTCCTTCATCACACGTCCATTCTCCATCGCATCGGATCAGCGATGGATCAAATTATGGAGAGGATGGATCGTTGGGAGAGGAGTGGTCTCCCTACTACCCCACCTACCCTCCCACCAGCAACTCTACCATCTCCCCCAGCGGAATCCGGTTCCAGCGCTCTGCGCATTACGCCTATGAGGGAGTACGAAGGAGCGGCGGCGGGGTGCCAGGGATTCCTGCTTCAACTAGATCTCTACCTGGCCACCGTTCAGCCGGCTCCCTCGGACAAGGAGAGCGTGAGTGTCCTCGTCTCTTGCCTTACGGGTAGAACCCTGGAGTGGGCCAATGCTGTCTGGAACGGGCCTGACTCAGCGAGGGGCGACTACCCGGAGTTCACCCGCCATTCACTGCCATTCACCCGCCGTTCACCCCGATAGACCATTACAGGTGTAGCCTGAGAGAGGACGTCCGCAGGGAGCTGGCTTGTCGGGACACTACGCTCAGCCTGGATGAACTGATAGACCTGTCGATCCGGTTAGACCATCTGCTAGCTGCTCGCGGACGTTCTGAAAGGGTCCTGTTAGTTCCACCTCCTGACCCTCCCGCTCCTATCCCGATGGACCTAGGAGGGGCCGCATCTAGGGAGATCGGAGGAGGAGGCTCCTCCTGTACCAGTTGTGGCCGGAGAGGGCACACTTCAGGTCGGTGCTGGAGGAGTTCATCTGGGAGTCGAGAGGGCAGGCAGAACACTCCTCGGTTACCCCAGGTGAGTCAGCACCACACTCTTCCAGAGTTTCCTGTTGGTCACATGTTTTTATTAATTTGTTTCCTTAATTTTTTTCCCTCTTTCCAGCATAAGGCGCTAGTCGATTCAGGCGCAGCTGGGAACTTTATAGATCGCGGACTTGCTCAGAGGTTGAGGATTGCGTTAGTTAAGGTAGACCCCTTTTCCCGTGCACTCTTTAGATAGTCGACCATTAGGGTCAGGGCTGGTCAGGGAGGCCACAATTCCGTTGGAGATGATTACGCAGAGGAATCATAAGGAGCGGATGAGTCTGTTCCTGAAACAGGGAACTCTCCAGGGGTGGTCTGATGAGTGTTCAGGCAGGTTTGTAGGAGTTTCCATCAGTGCGACAACTGTGGAGAGTCCAGACCAGGTTTCCACCGTGCGCATTCTCGCTGAGTATGCCGATTTGGCTATCGCTTTCAGTAAAAAGAAAGCGACCCAATTACCACCCCATCGACAGGGGGATTGCGTGATAAACCTCCAGGTAAACGCTGCACTTCCCAGGAGTCATGTGTATCCTTTATCCCAGGAGGAGACGTTGGCTATGGAAACATATGTCACCGAGGCTCTGGGACAGGGGTACATTCGGCCCTCCATGTCACCCGTCTCCTCGAGTTTCTTTTTTGTGAAGAAAAAGGATGGTGGTTTGCGTCCGTGTATTGATTATCGAGGTCTCAATTCCATAACGGTGGGTTTTAGTTACCCACTACCTCTCAAAGCTACGGCAGTGGAATCATTTCACGGAGCGCAGTTCTTCACAAAGCTGGATCTCAGGAGTGTGTATAATCTGGTGCGTAATCGGGAGGGAGATGAGTGGAAAACCGCGTTTAGTACCACATCTGGCCATTATGATTATCTCGTCATGCCGTACATGCCGTACATCGTCTTTGTTGACGAGATTCTCAGAGACCTGCACGGACAGGGTGTGGTGGTGTATATTGACGATATTTTGATCTACTCCGCTACACGCACCGCGCATGTGTCTCTGGTGCGCAAGGTTCTTGGGTGACTGCTGGAGCATGACCTGTACGTAAAGGCGGAGAAATGTGAGTTTTCCAAACAAGCCGTTTCCTTCCTGGGTTATCGCATTTCCAGCTCGGGGGTGGTAATGGAGGGTGACCGCGTCAAGGCCTTGCGTAATTGGCCGACTCCGACCACGGTAAAGGAGGTGTAGCGGTTCTTAGGGTTTGCCAATTACTACCGGAGGTTTATCCGGGGTTTTGGTCAGGTAGCAGCTCCTATTACCTCACTGCTGAAGGGGGGGTTGGTGCGTTTGCAGTGGTCAGCAGAGGCGGACGGAGCTTTCCGTAGGTTGAAGGCGCTGTTCACTGAGGCGCTGGTGTTGGCGCATCCGGACCCTTTGGCGTTCATAGTAGAGGTGGACGCATCTGAGGCTGGGGTTGGAGCGGTGCTCTCACAGCACTCAGGTACGCCACCGAAGCTCCGCCCCTGTGCTTTGTTTTTGAAGAAGCTCGGGCCAGCGGAGCGGAATTATGATGTTCGGGACAGGGAGTTGTTGGCTATGGTTAAGGCCCTGAAGGTGTGGAGACACTGGCTTGAGGGGGCTAAGTACCCTTTCCTCATCTGGACTGACCACCGTAACCTGGAGTATATCCGATCAGCTAGGAGACTGAATCCTCGTCAGGCAAGGTGGGCCATGTATTTCACCAGATTTCGTTTTACAATCTCGTATCGACCAGGTTCCCTCAACACTAAGGCCGACGCGCTGTCCCGCCTCTATGACACTGAGGACCGGTCCATCGATCCTACTCCCATCATTCCGGCGGCTAAGCTGGTGGCACCAGTAGTATAGAGAAGTAGAGAGAAGTGTTCTGTAACATTTAAATCCTACTGATCATGGTTACACAGAGAGAGAAGTGTTCTGTAACATTTAAATCCTACTGATCATGGTTACACAGAGAGAGAAGTGTTCTGTAACATTTAAATCCTACTGATCATGGTTACACACAGAGAGAGAAGTGTTCTGTAACATTTAAATCCTACTGATCATGGTTACACAGAGAGATAAGTGTTCTGTAACATTTAAATCCTACTGATCATGGTTACACACAGAGAGAGAAGTGTTCTGTAACATTTAAATCCTCATGATCATGGTTACACAGAGAGAGAAGTGTTCTGTAACATTTAAATCCTCATGATCTTGGTAACACACAGAGAGAAGTGTTCTTTCTCTAACCTTAAATTAAACAGCAGCATTGTATTTTATTCAACTGCTTTTCATTCACTCTAAATCTGTTCTTCCTCCGAGAGAGCGGTACGCTCCCATCCTGCGCTTAGCTGAACCTCCTCCTACTGCTCTGTCCTATGACGAACAATTCCCCTCACAATTAGTTTTCATTGAATGCTATTGATTTTGTTCCCATTCAATTCCACACACTGAAGAGAAGCACATGAATGTTGGTAGTCATTAGAGCAGGTCTTTGAGTCTCTCCAATACTCATTATGTCTGCCTCATAGCACTTCTTCCCTCAGAGAGGACAACACCAGGATGACTGCACTATGCCCCAGTCCATCAGGAGACTTTGTCTCAAATGGTACCCTATTCCCTATGTAGTGAACTACTGCTGACCAGAGCCCACCTGGCACTACTTCTGACCAAGGCCCACAAGGCACGACTTCTGACCAGGCCCATAGGGCACTACTTCTGACCAGGGCACATAGGGCACTACTTCTGACCAGGGCCCATAGGACACTACTTCTGACCAGGGCACATAGGGCACTACTTCTGACCAGGGCCCATAGGGCACTACTTCTGACCAGGGCCCATAGGGCACTTCAAAGGGAATAGGCTGCTATTTGGAACGCAACCTAGAATGACTCCATGCATCAGTGCCTGCCTGACAACCTCCCTGCCTGACTGGCAGTCTGACTGTCTGCACAACTGCCTGCCTCCCAAACTGCCTGTCTGGCTGCCTGGCTGAATGACTACCTGTGAGCCTGACTGACTACCTACCTACCAGCCTGGCTGCCTGCCTAACTGCCTGCCTCCCAAACTGCCTGGATGCCTGCCTGCCTGCCTAACTAGATGCCTGACTGACTGCCTAACTGTGCCTGCCTGCCTGACTACCTGCCTGCCTGATTGACTACCTGCCTGCCTGACTGCCTGCCTGCCTAACGGCCTGCCTGCCTGATTGACTACCTGCCTGCCTGGCTGTCTGACTGCTTGTCTGCCTGACTGCCTGCCTGCCTGTCTGTCTGTCTGTCTGTCTGTCTGTCTGTCTGTCTGCCTGCCTGCCTGCCTGACTGCCTGTCTGCCTGACTGTCTGCCTATCTAGATGCCTGACTGCCTGCCTAACTGCTTGCCTGCCTAACTGACTGCCTGCCTGGCTGGCAACCTACCTGCCTGAAAATACAGCTAATGTGTTGTTGTCTCCCCTCCACTGTATGGGTAGGGGTTTGATATGTATACCTCTGTAACAGTATACAAGTGTAGGCATGTTGTCCCCTCAAGTCCATGTGCGTTCACACAGTGGGATGCAGAGTGGATTATTTGAGTTCACTGTTCTGTTTACTGTTTACTATGTCTCCTAAAGAGATATAACATGGGTTATGTACAGATAAGATTTACACAGACACATTGGACAGATTAACATGACCTTGTGGTGGGGGAGGTAACTAACTGACCAGACTATCATGACCTTGTGGTGGGGGAGGTAACTAACTGACCAGACTATCAGAACCTTGTGGAGGGGGAGGTAACTAACTGACCAGACTATCAGAACCTTGTGGTGGGGGAGGTAACTAACTGACCAGACTATCAGAACGTGGTGGGGGAGGTAACTAACTGACCAGACTATCAGAACCTTGTGGTGGGGGAGGTAACTAACTGACCAGGCTATCATGACCTTGTGGTGGGGGAGGTAACTAACTGACCAGACTATCATGACCTTGTGGTGGGGGAGGTAACTAACTGACCAGACTATCAGAACCTTGTGGCGTACCAGGAAGATTGCAATGCTGTGAACCAGGAGGTTGTGAGTTCAAATCCTAGGTGAGAATATGTTGAATATGAATTAGAGTATAAATTAACATGCACAATGTAATCATTTATGTCAACATGTGTGAAATATGTACGTGGAAAACATTGTACGTGGAAAACATTGTATGTAAAAGGCTAGTTCCACAGCCATCAAAAAAATATCTAGTTGAACGAACATATGAGAGTGCAAAGAACCTTTGCGTGACCCTGGGCAACACCCTGTCGTTCTCTGCAAAGATCAAAGCAGTGACCCGCTCCTGCAGGTTAATTCTCTGCGACATCCGTAGAGTATGACCCTACTTCACACAGGAAGCGGCGCAGGTCCTAATCCAGGCACTTGTCCTCTCTCGTCTGGACTATTGCAACTCGCTGCTGGCTGGACAGGCCGCTTGTGAAGTGAAACCCCTGCAACTTATCCAGAACGCTCCAGCCCGCCTGGTTTTAAACCTTCCAAAGTACTCCCATGTCCCCCTGCTCCTCCGCACACTCCACTGGCTCCCAGCCAAGTTAAGACAGTTCAGATACTTCAACCACCACCCAGTCAGAACCCACCCAGCCAAGTTAAGACAGCTCAGATACTTCAACCACCACCCAGTCAGAATCCACCCAGCCAAGTTAAGACAGCTCAGATACTTCAACCACCACCCAGTCAGAACCCACCCAGCCAAGTTAAGACAGCTCAGATACTTCAACCACCACACAGTCAGAACCCACCCAGTCAGAACCCACCCAGCCAAGTTAAGACAGCTCAGATACTTCAACCACCACCCAGTCAGAACCCACCCAGCCAAGTTAAGACAGTTCAGATACTTCAACCACCACTCAGTCAGAACCCACCCAGCCAAGTTAAGACAGCTCAGATACTTCAATCACCACACAGTCAGAACCCACCCAGCCAAGTTAAGACAGCTCAGATACTTCAACCACCACCCAGTCAGAATCCACCCAGCCAAGTTAAGACAGTTCAGATACTTCAACCACCACCCAGTCAGAACCCACCCAGCCAAGTTAAGACAGCTCAGATACTTCAACCACCACCCAGTCAGAATCCACCCAGCCAAGTTAAGACAGTTCAGATACTTCAACCACCACCCAGTCAGAACCCACCCAGCCAAGGTAAGACAGCTCAGATACTTCAACCACCACACAGTCAGAACCCATCCAGCCAAGTTATGACAGTTCAGATACTTCAACCACCACCCAGTCAGAACCCACCCAGCCAAGTTAAGACAGTTCAGATACTTCAACCACCACCCAGTCAGAACCCACCCAGCCAAGTTAAGACAGCTCAGATACTTCAACCGCCACCCAGTCAAAACCCACCCAGTCAGAACCCACCCAGCCAAGTTAAGACAGCTCAGATACTTCAACCATCACCCAGTCAGAACCCACCCAGTCAGAACCCACCGAGCCAAGTTAAGACAGCTCAGATACTTCAACCACCACCCAGTCAGAACCCACCCAGTCAGAACCCACCCAGCCAAGTTAAGACAGTTCAGATACTTCAACCATCACCCAGTCAGAACCCACCCAGTCAGAACCCACCCAGCCAAGTTAAGACAGCTCAGATACTTCAACCACCACCCAGTCAGAACCCACCCAGTCAGAACCCACCCAGCCAAGTTAAGACAGGTCATATACTTCAACCACCACCCAGTCAGAACCCACCCAGCCAAGGTAAGACAGCTCAGATACTTCAACCACCACACAGTCAGAACCCACCCAGCCAAGTTAAGACAGTTCAGATACTTCAACCATTACCCAGTCAGAACCCACCCAGTCAGAACCCACCCAGCCAAGTTAAGACAGCTCAGATACTTCAACCACCACCCAGTCAGAACCCACCCAGCCAAGTTAAGACAGCTCATATACTTCAACCACCACCCAGTCAGAACCCACCCAGCCAAGTTAAGACAGTTCAGATACTTCAACCACAACACAGTCAGAACCCACCCAGTCAGAACCCACTTAGCCAAGTTAATAACCTCCTCGCCAGGATAGGGTCACAGCATTACCCCCTAAATAACTTGCCATGTCATCTTAAGAACGCTGAACAGGAGAAGTCAGTGCTCTGTCTGTCTGTTTGTCACCGATCTCTCTCTTTCTCTCCCTCTCTCTACAGTTAAGTCCATCTCTTCATAATCCTCACACTGGTTATTTGAACTAAAGAAGTTGACAATAAAAGGGCATCAAAGCAGTCTGACACTCATGTGTGATTGTGTAGATGTGCAGGGAGCGTGGAGACAGAGAGAGAAAAACAGAGTGACGGTGCTCTGCAGACTCACTGTCATTCACTGTAACAGATAATGAACCAGAGCTCAGGTCTAAAAACATCCACTGGGATGGAGGGATCTAGCTGTGTGTTGGTTTCCACAGGTCATGGAAATAAGACTTTAGGAGAGGAGAGGAGCTACTGATGGGCTAGATGCCAAAACAGGGAGGAGATGCAGTCAGCCAACCAGTCAGCCAGTCAGCTAACCAGCCAGTCAGCCAACCAACCAACCAGCCAGCCAGCCAGCCAGCCAGCCAGCCAGTCAGCCAACCAACAAACCAACCAGCCAGTCAGCCAACCAGCCAGTCAACCAGCCAGCCAGTCAACCAGCCAGTCAGCCAGCAGTCAACCAGCCAGTCAGTCAACCAGTCAGTCAACCAGCCAGCCAGCCAGTCAGCCAAACAGCCAGCCAGCCAGCCAGCCAGTGAACCAGCCAGTCAGTCAACCAGCCAGTCAGCCAACCAGTCAACCAGCCAGTCAGTCAGCCAGCCAGCCAGTCAGCCAGCCAGCCAGCCAGCCAGTCAGCCAGTCAGGCAGCAGGGCCTATGAGCTGAGGGGAGACCTGCTACTTGTTTTTTTCACAATCATCCATTCACAATGTGTAAATTGACTCAGTGATCTCCTGGCTTTTGGACATGCTAGCCAAACTTAACACACCTCCAACACAATGACAACCATGCCCAGATTAGACAGTTGAGTTGGTAGTGCCACATGTTCCCCTGCATGGCTCCCGCTCCTCCCCTCCTCCCCCTATCCCCTTCTCAGACAGTCAGGGTCTGCTGCTCCTCTTCTGCCCTTATTTCTACCACTCAGTGGGTTACTAGTGGGTATCCATGTGTTGAGTTAGCTGGTCCCAGCCCCAGTCCCAGTCTAATAGCCTCTCCATAGTGTATCTACAATAGCTTCACTGAAAGAAACACAACATCATTTGTTTTTCTACCACATCAATGATTAATGATCAATAATTGACATCACTGATAATGGCACCACTGTCGATCAATAACTGTAACTAGTAATCATTATAAACACATTTTCTGCTGTTTTGGCTCTGTACTCCAGCACGTTGGAATTTAAATTATACACTGACTATGAGGTTAAAGTGCAGAATGACAGTTTTAATTTGAGGTTACAGTATTTTCATCCATGTCAGGTGACCCATTTAGAGATTAAATGGTAAATAATGTTTTTTTTCTTCATTTTGGAGTCACTTTTATTGTATATAAGAATATAATATGTTTCTAAACACCTCTAAATATCATGCCCCTCCTCCCCAAAAAGTATAACCTCCCCTGGTACTGTAGTGGTGACAGGTTAGCATGACTTGGGGCGTACTTGTGCTTCTCGTACTTCTGTAACTTTCTCACTCATCAATGTTCACGATTCGTTCAGGACTCTCCGTAGTCATGGTAACAATCCCTTTAAAGAAGAGGTGTTTAGAAACATTCTATTTTGATTTACTGTAAAGTGACTTCAAAATGGCACAACATTTGAAGAGTCAGTCACAAGCTTGTTGCAGTCATTGTGTGATATGAATATGGGAACAAATTCTTCATTTCTGACTATTTCAATACAAATATAAGTGAATTTGTCCCAATACTTTTGGTGCTCTAAAATGGGGGGACTATGTACAAAGTGCAGTCATTTCTAAAAAGTTCATCTGATTGTATCCATGCTCTCCTGCTAAACATCTAGACCTAGTATTATCCATGCTCTCCTACTAAACATCTAGACCTAGTATTATTCATGCTCTCCTGCTAAACATCTAGACCTAGTATTATCCATGCTCTCCTACTAAACATCTAGACCTAGTATTATTCATGCTCTCCTGCTAAACATCTAGACCTAGTATTATCCATGCTCTCCTACTAAACATCTAGACCTAGTATTATTCATGCTCTCCTGCTAAACATCTAGACCTAGTATTATCCATGCTCTCCTACTAAACATCTAGACCTAGTATTATTCATGCTCTCCTACAAACATCTATACCTAGTATTATCCATGCTCTCCTACTAAACATCTTGACCTAGTATTATTCATGCTCTCCTACAAATAGCTGTGACTTCACTTTCTATATACGTAGCTGGACAATAGGCTTTTGTCCTATTCTTGTTTAGTCATTTTTAGTCATTTGTATTCTTCAGTACTTACCCCTGGTACAGGTATTCTTCAGTACTCACCCTAGTACAGGTATTATTCAGTACTTACCCCTGGTACAGGTATTCTTCAGTACTTACCACTAGATACTCTTCAGTACTTACCCCTGGTACAGGTCTTCTTCAGTACTTACCACTAGATACTCTTCAGTACTTAACCCTGGTACAGGTATTATTCAGTACTTACCCCTGGTACAGGTATTATTCAGTACTTACCACTAGATACTCTTCAGGACTCACCCTTGTACATGTATTCTTCAGTACTTACCCCTGGTACAGGTATTCTTCAGTACTCACCCTGGTACAGGTATTATTCAGTACTTACCCCTGGTACAGGTATTCTTCAGTACTTACCGTTGGAACAGGTATTCTTCAGTAATTACCCCTGGTACAGGTATTATTCAGTACTCACTCTGGTACAGATATTATTCAGTACTTACCCCTGGTACAGGTATTCTTCAGTACTTACCGTTGGAACAGGTATTCTTCAGTACCTACCCCTGGTACAGGTATTATTCAGTACTTACCACTAGATACTCTTCAGGACTCAACCTTGTACATGTATTCTTCAGTACTTACCCCTGGTACAGGTATTCTTCAGTACTCACCCTGGTACAGGTATTATTCAGTACTTACCCCTGGTACAGGTATTCTTCAGTACTTACCGTTGGAACAGGTATTCTTCAGTACCTACCCCTGGTACAGGTATTATTCAGTACTTACCACTAGATACTCTTCAGGACTCACCCTTGTACATGTATTCTTCAGTACTTACCCCTGGTACAGGTATTCTTCAGTACTCACCCTGGTATAGGTATTCTTCAGTACTTACCCATGGTACAGGTATTCTTCAGTACTTACCCTGGTACAGGTATTCGTCAGTACCTACCCCTGGTACAGGTATTCTTCAGTACTTACCACTAGATATTATTCAGTACTCACCCTGGTATAGGTATTCTTCAGTACTTACCCCTGGTACAGGTATTCTTCAGTACTCACCCTGGTACAGGTATTCTTCAGTACTTACCCTGGTACAGGTATTATTCAGTACTCACCCTGGTACAGGTATTCTTCAGTACTTACCACTAGTTACTCTTCAGTTCTTACCCCTGGTACAGGTATTCTTCAGTACTTACCCCTGGCACAGGTATTCTTCAGTACTCACCCTGGTACAGGTATTATTCAGTACTTACCCATTGTACAGGTATTATTCAGTACTTACCACTAGATACTCTTCAGTACTCAACCTGGTACATGCATTCTTCATTACTCTCCCTGGTACAGGTATTCTTCAGTACTTACCCTGGTACAGGTATTATTCAGTACTCACCCTGGTACAGGTATTCTTCAGTACTTACCACTAGATACTCTTCAGTTCTTACCCCTGGTACAGGTATTCTTCAGTACTTACCCCTGGTACAGGTATTCTTCAGTACTCACCCCTGGTACAGGTATTCTTCAGTACTCACCCTGGTACAGGTATTATTCAGTACTTACCCATTGTACAGGTATTATTCAGTACTTACCACTAGATACTCTTCAGTACTCAACCTGGTACATGTATTCTTCAGTACTCACCCTGGTACAGGTATTATTCAGCACTCACCCTGGTACAGGTATTATTCAGTACTTACCCCTGGTACAGGTATTATTCAGTACTTACCACTAGATACTCTTCAGTACTCACCCTGGTACATGTATTATTCAGAACCTACCCCTGGTACATGTATTCTACAGTACTTACCACTAGATACTCTTCAGTACTCACCCTGGTACAGGTATTATTCAGTACCTACCCCTGGTACAGGTATTCTTCAGTACTTACCACTAGATACTCTTCAGTACTCACCCTGGTACAGGTATTCTTCAGTACTTACCACTAGATACTCTTCAGTACTCACCCTGGTACAGGTATTCTTCAGTACTTACCACTAGATACTCTTCAGTTCTTACCCCTTGTACAGGTATTATTCAGTACTCACCCCTGGTACAGGTATTCTTCAGTACTTACCCCTGGTACATGTATTATTCAGTACTTACCCCTGGTACAGGTATTATTCAGTACCTACCCCTGGTACAGGTATTCTTCAGTACTTACCACTAGATACTCTTCAGTACTCACCCTGGTACAGATATTCTTCAGTACTTACCACTAGATACTCTTCAGTTCTTACCCCTGGTACAGGTATTCTTCAGTACTTACCCCTGGTACATGTATTATTCAGTACTTACCCCTGGTACAGGTATTAATCAGTACTCACCCCTGGTACAGGTATTATTCAGTACCTACCCCTGGTACAGGTATTCTTCAGTACTTACCACTAGATACTCTTCAGTACTCACCCTGGTACAGGTATTCTTCAGTACTTACCACTAGATACTCTACAGTTCTTACCCCTGGTACAGGTATTATTCAGTACTCACCCCTGGTACATGTATTCTTCAGTTCTTACCCCTGGTACAGGTATTATTCAGTACTTACCCCTGGTACAGGTATTATTCAGTACTCACCCCTGGTACAGTTATTATTCAGTACTTACCCCTGGTACAGGTATTATTCAGTACTCACCCCTGGTACAGGTATTCTTCAGTACTTACCCCTGGTACAGTTATTATTCAGTACTCACCCCTGCTAGACTACTGTAGTTATTATTCAGTACTCACCCCTGCTAGACTACTGTAGTTATTATTCAGTACTCACCCCTGCTAGACCACTGCAGTTATTATTCAGTACTCACCCCTGCTAGACTACTGAAGTTATAATTCAGTACTCACCCCCGCTAGACTACTGTAGTTATTATTCAGTACTCACCCCTGCTAGACTACTGCAGTTATTATTCAGTACTCACCCCTGCTAGACTACTGTAGTTATTATTCAGTACTCACCCCTGCTAGACTACTGTAGTTATTATTCAGTACTCACCCCTGCTAGACTACTGTAGTTATTATTCAGTACTCACCCCTGCTAGACTACTGTAGTTATTATTCAGTACTTAACCCTGCTAGACTACTGTAGTTCAGTCTGGCAATCCTCCTCTTTCAAAGACAGTGTGACAGACACAGACACAGAGACAGACAGACTTTATCTAGTCATATCACAACAATTCATATTCATAACATAATTGTTTCTATATTTGACTCAAAGGACATAGATTCATAGATTCTGTTTGAGTGTAATAATAGAAAAAAGATCCATCTTTACATTTAATTAGATGACTTGGCAAATATCTCCCCTCTTTTGTGTTTCAGATGGTTCGAAACCATAAATTCCCAAATGGGAAGCCTAGTTTGGTTGTTAAGTAAATCAACAGTGACCTCTTCCTTCCACAGATGGAACAACGGGAGGAGATGAGACTATTCAGCAGCTGCACAGCTGACCCTTGCCTAGGGTATCTGGGGCTGCTGATTCCACTATCTAATATTACATGAGGATATCAGCAGTGGTGTAAAGTACTTCAGTAAAAATACTTGAAAGTACTACTTCAGTACGTTTTTGGGGTATCTGTACTTTACTATTTATATTTTTGACAACTTTTACTTTTACCTCACTACATTCCTAAAGAAAATCATGACTTTTTTACTCCATCATTTTTTCCTGACAGCCAAAAGTTTTAGTTACGTTTTGAAATTCTTAACAGGACAGGAAAATGGTCCAATTCACACACTTGTCAAGACAAAATCCTTGGTCATCCCTACTGCCTCTGATCTGGCGGACTCACTAAACACACTTGCTTCATTTCTAAATTATGTCTGTGTGTTGGAGTGTGTCCCTGGCTATCCATATATTTAAAAATCAAGAAAATGGTGCCATCTGGCTTGCTTAAAATAAGGAATTAGAAATGATGTACACTTTTACTTTAACTTTTGATACATGTGTTTATTATAACACTTACATTTACTTTTGATACTTAAGTATATATTACACCAAATAATTTTTGACTTTTACTCAAGTAATATTTTACTGGGTGACTTTCACTTTTACTTTAGTTAATTTCTATTAGGGTATCTTTACTTTTACTCAAGTATGACAATTGGGTACTTTTTCCACCACTGGATATCAGATTAACTGTTAGTAGTAACTGATCTGAGCAAAGTGAACACAATTAAACCACCATCTGTTTACCTTGTGAGCAGCATATGTTGTTATCTCAGTCTTTACCTAGAGAGCATCATATGTTGTTATCTCAGTATTAGTCTTTACCTAGAGAGCATCATATGATGTTATCTCAGTCTTTACCTAGAGAGCATCATATGTTGTTATCTCAGTATTAGTCTTTACCTAGAGAGCACCATATGTTGTTATCTCAGTATTTACCTAGAGAGCATCATATGTTGTTATCTCAGTATTAGTCTTTACCTAGAGAGCATCATATGTTGTTATCTCAGTATTAGTCTTTACCTAGAGAGCACCATATGTTGTTATCTCAGTATTTACCTAGAGAGCATCATAGGTTGTTATCTCAGTATTAGTCTTTACCTAGAGAGCAGCATATGTTGTTATCTCAGTATTAGTCTTTACCTAGAGAGCATCATATGTTGTTATCACAGTCTTTACCTAGAGAGCATCATATGTTGTTATCTCAGTATTAGTCTTTACCTAGAGAGCATCATATGTTGTTATCTCAGTCTTTACTTAGAGAGCATCATATGTTGTTATCTCAGTATTAGTCTTTACCTAGAGAGCATCATAGGTTGTTATCTCAGTATTAGTCTTTACCTAGAGAGCATCATATGTTGTTATCACAGTATTAGTCTTTACCTAGAGAGCATCATATGTTGTTATCTCAGTCTTTACCTAGAGAGCATCATAGGTTGTTATCTCAGTATTAGTCTTTACCTAGAGAGCATCATATGTTGTTATCTCAGTATTAGTCTTTACCTAGAGAGCATCATATGTTGTTATCTCAGTCTTTACCTAGAGAGCATCATATGTTGTTATCTCAGTATTAGTCTTTACCTAGAGAGCATCATAGGTTGTTATCTCAGTATTAGTCTTTACCTAGAGAGCATCATATGTTGTTATCTCAGTATTAGTCTTTACCTAGAGAGCATCATAGGTTGTTATCTCAGTATTAGTCTTTACCTAGAGAGCATCATATGTTGTTATCTCAGTATTAGTCTTTACCTAGAGAGCATCATATGTTGTTATCTCAGTATTAGTCTTTACCTAGAGAGCACCATATGTTGTTATCTCAGTATTTACCTAGAGAGCATCATAGGTTGTTATCTCAGTATTAGTCTTTACCTAGAGAGCATCATAGGTTGTTATCTCAGTATTAGTCTTTACCTAGAGATTATCATATGTTGTTATCTCAGTATTTACCTAGAGAGCATCATAGGTTGTTATCTCAGTATTAGTCTTTACCTAGAGAGCATCATAGGTTGTTATCTCAGTATTAGTCTTTACCTAGAGAGCATCATATGTTGTTATCACAGTATTAGTAAATAGAACCAGTCACTATTGCAACTGTATTGCTTTCCTTTGTGCGTTGGATATGAGAGAGGCTCTGCAACATTGAGGGATTTAGGCTTGTTACTCACATGTAACACGTTCTATCTAGAGTTTGACTGACAGTACAGTATGTTACATCTCAAAAGTAGGCTGAAAGCTTCTTGTACAATCAGAGCAGTTTGCTGTGACCGCCTTAACACAGGGAAGATTATTCTTGTAGCAGAACAGACCAGCTGTGTGTGTGTGTGTGTGTGTGTGTGTGTGTGTGTGTGTTTTTGTGTGTGTGTGTTTTTGTGTGTGTGTGTGTGCGTGTTTGTGTGTGTGTGTGTGCATGTGTGTGTGCGCGCGCGTGTGTGTGTGTGCGTGCGTGTGTGTGTGTGTGTGTGTGTGTGTGTGTGTGTGTGTGTGTGTGTGTGTGTTTGGACAGGGAGCAGCCTGTCACCACTGATCACATCAGCCTCCTGCCGAAGGAGAAATAAGAAACTTATTTCTGTTTGACAGTACAGCAGACCAGAGCAACCATCCCCTGTTCCTGTCTCGCAGTGAGTGTGTGTTTGTGTGTGTGTGTGTGTAAAATCATTTGGGAGCCGTTTTACAGTAAGGTCACTGACAGTGTGTTGGCGAGAGTGTGTTGGCCAGTCAGGTTGTTCACTACTCGATGTTCTGTTCAAACCATGTTTATATTTGCAGTTATTGTTTCCTATGAATGACAACATGTTACTGAATAGGACATCACAAAGCATCATGGGATTACTACAGCAGAATGGTTCAGAGATGGTTGGACAGGCATCCCAAAAACAAGCCGGCATTGACAGAAGAAATGATTTACAGACGTTAACCAACAAATGTTTTGATGTTTCCAGCTGTACTTTCCACACTCATTGTTTTGTAGAACTCTGGATACTTTTAGATCTTTCTCCAGTTGTCCTACCTCTAAACCTCTCTAACATGCATGGCTTTCACTAGCTGCAAATCCAGCACGTCCAACAAGGAACATGTTCAGCCCTGAGCAGCTTACAAATACCACAACAACCAATCAGTGAGGTGGAGCATTGGCAATGATCTGGATCATATCAGTGTGAATCCCACAGCAGAGCAGAAAACAGCAGAGCATCTTACTGTAAACCAATCGGCTTGCAGAGTTCAGGGATCCCTAAGGCATCAGGCCAATCAGCTTACAGTGTGATGGATCTAAGCGATCAGACCCTCATAACGCTATAAGTACCATATCTGAAATATACATGTGGCTTAACACCATCACAGAATATAATGAGCTGCTTAGTTCAATACTGCCCCAGTGATGGGTCCCCTCTATATCAACCCTCTAAGTCTCCAGTGATGGGTCCCCTCTATATCAACCCTCTAAGTCTCCAGTGATGGGTCCCCTCTATATCAACCCTCTATATCAACCCTCTATATATCCAGTGATGGTCCCCTCTATATCAACCCTCTATGTCTCCAGTAATGGGTCCCCTCTATATCAACTCTCTATATATCCAGTGATGGGTCCCCTCTATATCAACCCTCTATATCAACCCTCTATATATCCAGTGATGGTCCCCTCTATATCAACCCTCTATGTCTCCAGTAATGGGTCCCCTCTATATCAACCCTCTACATCTCCAGTAATGGGTCCCCTCTATATCAACTCTCTATATATCCAGTGATGGGTCCCCTCTATATCAACCCTCTATATCAACCCTCTATATATCCAGTGATGGTCCCCTCTATATCAACCCTCTATGTCTCCAGTAATGGGTCCCCTCTATATCAACCCTCTACATCTCCAGTAATGGGTCCCCTCTATATCAACCCTCTATATATCCAGTGATGGTCCCCTCTATATCAACCCTCTACATCTCCAGTGATGGGTCCCATCTATATCAACCCTCTATATATGCAGTGATGGGTCTCCTCTATATCAACCCTCTATGTCTCCAGTGATGGGTCCCCTCTATATCAACCCTCTATGTCTCCAGTAATGGGTCCCCTCTATATCAACCCTCTGTATATCCAGTGATGGGTCCCCTCTATATCAACCCTCTATATATCCAGTGATGGGTCCCATCTATATCAACCCTTTATGTCTCCAGTAATGGGTCCCCTCTATATCAACCCTCTATGTCTCCAGTAATGGGTCCCCTCTATATCAACCCTCTGTATATCAAGTGATGGGTCCCCTCTATATCAACCCTCTGTATATCCAGTGATGGGTCCCCTCTATATCAACCCTCTGTATATCCAGTGATGGGTCCCCTCTATATCAACCCTCTATATCTCCAGTGATGGGTCCCCTCTATATCAAACTTCTATATATAATTTGATGGTCCCCTCTAGATCAATCATCTGTCTCTACAGTGACGTGTACCCTCCATATCAAACCTCTATATATCATTTGATGGTCCCCTCTATATCAACTCTCTAAATCTCCAGTTATGGGTCCCCTCTATATAACCCTCTATATCTCCAGTGATGGGTCCCCTCTATATCAACCCTCTATATATCCAGTGATGGTCCCCTCTATATCAACCCTCTATATCTCCAGTAATGGGTCCCCTCTATATCAACCCTCTATATCAACCCTCTATATCTCCAGTGATGGGTCCCCTCTATATCAAACCTCTATATATCATTTGATGGTCCTCTCTATATCAACCCTCTATATATCCAGTGATGGGTCCCCTCTATATCAACCCTCTATATCTCCAGTAATGGGTCCCCTCTACATCAACCCTCTATATATCCAATGATGGGTCCCAGTGGAAAGAGGGGAACCGGCCAGGCAGAGACAGCAAGGGCGGTTCGTTGCTCAAGAGCCTTTCCGTTCACCTTCCCACTCCTGGGCCAGACTACACTCAATCATATGACTCACTGAAGAGATGAGTCTTCAGTAAAGACTTAAAGGTTGAGACCGAGTTTGCGTCTCTGACATGGGTAGGCAGACCGTTCCATAAAAATGGAGCTCTATAGGAGAAAGCCCTGCCTCCAGCTGTTTGCTTAGAAATTCTAGGGACAATTAGGAGGCCTGCGTCTTGTGACCGTAGCGTACGTGTAGGTATGTACGGCAGGGACCAAATCAGAGAGATAGGTAGGAGCAAGCCCATGTAATGCTTTGTAGGTTAGCAGTAAAACCTTGAAATCAGCCCTTAGACAGGAGGCCAGTGTAGGGAGGCTAGCACTGGAGTAATATGATCAATTTTTTTGGTTCTAGTCAGGACTCTAGCAGCCGTATTTAGCACTAACTGAAGTTTATTTAGTGCTTTATCCGGGTAGCCGGAAAGTAGAGCATTGCAGTAGTCTAACCTAGAAGTGACAAAAACATGGATACATTTTTCTGCATCATTTTGGACAGAAAGTTTCTGATTTTTGCAATGTTACGTAGATGGAAAAAAGCTGTCCTTGAAATGGTCTTGATATGTTCTTCAAAAGAGAGATCAGGGTCCAGAGTAACGCCGAGGTCCTTCACAGTTTTATTTGAGACGACTGTACAACCATTAAGATTAATTGTCAGATTCAACAGAAGATCTCTTTGTTTCTTGGGACCTAGAACAAGCATCTCTGTTTTGAGATGAGTTTAAAAGTAGAAAGTTTGCAGCCATCCTTATGTCTGAAACACATGCTTCTAGCGAGGGCAATTTTGGGGCTTCACCATGTTTTGTTGAAATGTACAGCTGTGTGTCATCCGAATAGCAGTGAAAGTTAACATTATGTTTTCGAATGACATCCCCAAGAGGTAAAATATATAGTGAAAACAATAGTGGTCCTAAAACTGAACCTTGAGGAACACTGAAATTTACAGTTGATTTGTCAGAGGACAAACCATTCACAGAGACAAACTGATATCTTTCCGACAGATAAGATCTAAACCAGGCCAGAACTTGTCCATGTAGACCAATTTGGGTTTCCAATCTCTCCAAAATAATGTGGTGATCGATGGTATCAAAAGCAGCACTAAGGTCTAGGAGCACGAGGACAGATGCAGAGCCTCGGTCTGATGCCATTAAAAGGTCATTTACCACCTTCACAAGTGCAGTCTCAGTGCTATGATGGGGTCTAAAATCAGACTGAAGCATTTCGCATACATTGTTTGTCTTCAGGAAGGCAGTGAGTTGCTGCGCAACAGCCTTTTCTAAATTTTTTGAGAGGAATGGAAGATTCGATATGGGCCGATAGTTTTTTGTATTTTCTCGGTCAAGGTTTGGCTTTTTCAAGAGAGGCTTTATTACTGCCACTTTTAGTGAGTTTGGTTCACATCCGGTGGATAGAGAGCCGTTTATTATGTTCAACATAGGAGGGCCAAGCACAGGAAGCAGCTCTTTCAGTAGTTTAGTTGGAATAGGGTCCAGTATGCAGCTTGAAGGTTTAGAGGCCATGATTATTTTCATCATTGTGTCAAGAGATATAGTACTAAAACACTTGAGCGTCTCTCTTGATCCTAGGTCCTGGCAGAGTTGTGCAGACTCAGGACAACTGAGCTATATCAACCCTCTATATCTCCAGTGAGTGTTCTGCTCTATATCAACCCTCTATATATCCAGTAATGGGTCCCCTCTATATCAACCCTCTATATATCCAGTGATGGGTCCCCTCTATATTAACTTTCATTATCTCCAGTGATGGGTCCCCTCTATATTAACTTTCAATATCTCCAGTGAAGGGTCCCCTCTATATCAACCCTCTATATCAACCCTCTACATCTCCAGTGATGGGTCCCCTCTATATTAACTTCCATTATCTCCAGTGAAGGGTCCCCTCTATATCTCCAGTGATGGGTCCCCTCTATATAACCATCTACATCTCCAGTGATGGGTCCCCTCTATATCTCCAGTGATGGGTCCCCTCTATATCAACCCTCTATATATCCAGTGATGGTTCCCTCTATATCAACCCTCTATATCTCCAGTGATGGGTCCCCTCTATATAAACCTTCTATATCTCCAGTGTATTTCACCTTTATTTAACCAGGTAGGCTAGTTGAGAACAAGTTCTCATTTGCAACTGCGACCTGGCCAAGATAAAGCAAAGCAGTTTGACACATACAACAACATATGGAATAAACAAACATACAATCAATAATACAGTAGAAAACTCTGTAAACAGCATGTGCAAATGAGGTAGGATAGGAGAGGTAAGACAATATATTGGCCATTGTGGCAAAGTAATTACAATATCGCAATTAAACACTGGAATGGTAGGGTGTGCAGAAGATGAATGTCCAAGTAGAAATACTGGGGTGCAAAGGATCAAGATAAATAAATAAATACAGTACGGGGACGAGGTAGATTGGATGGGCTGTTTACAGATGGGCTATGTACAGGTGCAGTGATAGTGGTCTCTGAGCTGCTTTGACAGCTGGTGCTTAAAGCTAGTGAGGGAGGTAAGAGTCTCCAGCTTCAAAGATTTTTGCAGTTCGTTCCAGTCATTGGCAGCAGAGAACTGGAAGGAGAGGCGGCCAAAGGGGGAATTGGCTTTGGGGGTGACCAGTGAGATATACCTGCTGGAGCGCGTGCTACGGGTGGGTGCTGCTATGGTGACCAGTGAGCTGAGATAAGGCGGGGCTTTACCTAGCAGAGACTTGTAGATGACCTGTAGCCAGTGGGTTTGGCGACGAGTATGAAGCGAGGGCCAGCCAACGAGAGAATACAGGTCGCAGTGGTGGGTAGTGTATGGGGCTTTGGTGACAAAACAGATGACACTGTGATAGACTGCATGCAATTTGTTGAGTAGAGTGTTGGAGGCTATTTAATAGAGGATCGGTAGGATGGTCAGTTTTACGAGAGTATTTTTGGCAGCATGAGTAAAGGATGCTTTGTTGCGAAATAGGAAGCCGATTCTAGATATAATTTTGAATTGGAGATGCTTAATGTGAGTCTGGAAGGAGAGTAGTCTAACCAGACACCTAGGTATTTGTAGTTGTCCACATATTCTCAAGTCAGAACCGTCCAGAGTAGTGATGCTGGACGGGCGGGCAGGTGCAGGCAGTGATCGATTGAATAGCATGCATTTAGTTTTACTTGCATATAAGAGCAGTTGGAGGCCACGGAGGGAGAGATGTATGGCATTGAAGCTCGTCTGGAGGTTAGTTAACACAGTGTCCAAAGAGGGGACAGAAGTATACAGAATGGTGTCATCTGCGTAGAGGTGGATCAGAGAATCACCAGCAGCAAGAGCGACATCATTGTTGTTTCCAGAGAAGAGAGTCGGCCCGAGAATTGAATTGAATATAATTTCATACACTGTATTATATTATACTGTAGCTAGTCTGACGTTGGACTGTAGCATACTGTAATATGGTAGACTGTATTATATTATATTGTAGCTAGCCTGTCATTGGTCATTATGTAATATGGTACACTGTATTATATTATACTGTAGTTATCCTGTCTTTATGTAATATGGTACACTGTATTATATTATACTGTAGTTATCCTGTCATTTGTCTTTATGTAATATGGTACACTGTATTATATTATACTGTAGTTATCCTGTCATTGGTCTTTATGTAATATGGTACACTGTATTATATTATACTGTATTATATTATACTGTAGGTATCCTGTCATTATGTAATATGGTACACTGTATTATACTATACTGTAGTTATCCTGTCATTGGTCTTTATGTAATATGGTACACTGTATTATATTATACTGTATTATATTATACTGTGGTTATCCTGTCATTGGTCTTTATGTAATATGGTACACTGTATTATATTATACTGATGCTATCCTGTCATTGGTCTTTATGTAATATGGTACACTGTATTATATTATACTGTATTATATTATACTGTAGTTATCCTGTCATTGAGATTTTTAAAATGCTAGCCTTTTTCAAGAGTGCACTGGCCAAGATAGGCACCACCAAGCCATTACAAAATTGACAGACAAACAACATGAAAAACCACAAGTAATCTGGTGAAAACCATAGAATTCACAAGAGTATAACAAAATCAAAAACAGCAAATTAAAAACATTGACAGGTCAGGGAATCAGTCTCAAGATCATTCATCAGTGATTTAAAAATACCAATCAGGACAAGTTCTTCCAGTTTAAAAGTGTTTTCTAAGGCGTTCCAAGACAATGGCGCAGAGTACATAAAAGCCCTTTTACCATATTCAGTTCATACATGTTGATGAAAATACAAGTGTTATGCATGGAACTTTAGATCAACTTCTCCTTAAACATCTGACAACATGCAGACTTTCTCCATCAAGACAACACTTACAGTTTATGATTCAGAAGGTCTAAAATCAATGTAAGTCTCATTGAGGGTGAATACATTTTTATTAATACAGTATAGGACATCACACAGGTATGCCAACTACAATATATATCCCATAGAACAAATAGGCTGTGTTTAGAAAGGTAGCTGTTATGTTAGACTTAAGCACAACTTTTGACATTATCGATCATAACAGAACACAGAGGGTTTTATTTATTAGAAGCCTCTCTAACATAATCCAGGTAGAATCAGGAATTCTCCAGGGCAGCTGTTTAGGCCCCTTACTTTATTCAATCTTTACTAACGACATGCCACTGGCTTTGGGTAAAGACAAATTTTCAAAATTTTCTTTATCACATGTGCTGAATACAACAGGCTGTGAACCTTACCGTGAAATGCTTACTTACAAGTCCTTAACTTCTTAAGGTATAGGGGGCGCTTGCGTCCCACTTGGCCAAAAGCCAGGGAAAATGCAGCACGGCAAATTCAAAATAAAATGATGTAAAAATCTAACTTTCATTAAATCACACATGTAAGATACTAAATTAAAGCTACACTCATTGTGAATCCAGCCAACATTACCGACGACAGTTTCCAGTTCAGAGCTTCCGGCGACAGTTCCCAGTCCAGAGCTTCCGGCGACGTTTCACAGTCCGGAACCTCTAACGACGGGCCACTGTCTGGAACCTCCAATGACAGTCCACAGTCCGGAACCTCCAACGACGGGCCACAGTCCGGAACCTCCAACGACGGGCCACAGTCCACTAATTGCTGCACTGCTGCAATGTAGAAAATAGTACAAAATAAAGAAAAACCCTTGAATGAGTAGGTGTGTCCAAACTTTTTACTGGTACTGTACATGTATTAATTACATCGACTAACCTGAAGTCCTGCACATTGACTCGGTACCGGTTACCCCTGTATATAGGCTCGTTATTGCTATTTTATTTAGTTTATTTAGTAAATATTTTCTTGACTCTATTTCTTGAACTGCATTGTTGATTAACTTCTTAACATCTCATGGTATAGGGGACGCTTGCGTCCCACTTGGCCAAAAGCCAGGGAAAATGCAGCGCGGCAAATTCAAATAAAATGATATAAAAATCTAACTTTCATTAAATCACACATGTAAGATACTAAAAACCCTAGACAATACAAAAACTAGCATACCCACCCTCGTCACACCCTGACCTAACCAAAATATAAAGAAAACAGAGATATCTAAGGTCAGAGCGTGACAGTCATTCACAAAGTAGATGTCCTAACCAACTTGCCAAAACTACAGTGTGTCAACAATACATGAAAAATGTGTTTTAATGACTACAACCTAAGTGTGTGTAAACTTCTGACTTCAACTGTGTGTATAAATATATATATATATATATATATATATATATATATATATATATATATATATATGTATCTCAAAAAGTTTTACTTCAGCACACTATTCCAGACCAGTCTGCACATTTTAACGTTGGAATGGTGTTTCTAGCTTAAACGGAGTAAGAGGAGTAGTGTGCAGAAGAATCATAGTAAGTATGATAACGATTTAAAGTCTGGAGTGTGGCTTTGCAAGTCCCATCGAATAAGAAGTATAATGAAGATTTAAAATCTGGACTTTGGCTTCACAAGTCCCACCTAATCAGACGAAAGTTTATGTAAACAAAAAGGGAGTAACGTAGACATCTATGGGTCTTTAGTGATGTCCAGCTAACCTTTTGGTACAGGATGCAGTGATGAGGATCAAATCTGTGGCCTGTAACCAAACGAAGAGCACTATGGTAGATGGCATTCAAAGGTTTATGAGTAGTTGGACATTTAACAAGGATTCAACAATCTTAGCTAGATAAGGAAGCCTTGCAATGGGGCCATACTTATTTGTTATAAACCTAGTTAAATAAAGCTTCAATAAAAATAATTTATATCAAATTAAATCAAAGTTTATTGGTTATATATCATACGTACACTGCTTCCTTCACAATAGTGTGCTCTCCTCTCCTATCTGCTTCCTTCACAATAGTGTGCTTTCCTCTCCTCTCTGCTTCCTTCACAATAGTGTGCTCACTGTGATTATTATTGTCTGACTCGGCTGGTCATCTATGAACGTTAGAATATCTTGGCCATACTCTGGACTGGCCACCTCTTAGAGCCTGGTTCCACTCTAGGTTTCTTCCTAGGTTCTAGCCTTTCGAGGGAGTTTTTCCTAGCCACCATGCTTCTACATCTGCATTGCTTGCTGTTTGGGGTTTTAGGCGAGGTTTCTGTACAGCACTTTGTGACATCGGCTGATGTAAAAAGGGTTTTATAAAGACATTTGATTGATTGATTAATGAACCACTCAGGTGCCACCTCCTCTTCCCTCCTCCCTGTTGAACCACTGCTCCACCCAGCTCGATCTAGCACTATCCAGTCCTAACCTCATTATGTCAGAGCAAACAGCTGGTGCTAGTCAGAGATCCTCTCAGCTTGAATATCACAGAGACAATTAAAGCTTGAATAAATCTGTCCTGGAATCAGATCTGCTGGAAGTGGGATAATTTAATGACTTTAGTGCAGACAGACAAAGGGTTAATGTTTAATTCATTGTGCCAAGTCCTCAGCCCTCCCACGTCCCTCCTCTCCCTCCCTCCTCTGCTCTGCTCTGTGATGTGGTTGAGTACTGGGTCATATGCCAGTGGCATGTCAATGAATGTAGAAAAGCCAAGCCGAGTTGCAAAGTAGTGATGGAATATAGCTAGCGCTGTAATTATAATATTCATGAGCATGTCCGTGGCTATCCTCCCCACTCCTCCTCCACATTTCCTCTCCTCTCTTCACCTCTCCTCTCCTCCCCTCTTTTCAGCTCTCCCCCTCTCTTCACCTCTCCCCCTCTCCTCTCTCCCCCTCTCCTCTCCTCTCTTCACCTCTCCACCTCTCCTCTCTTCACCTCTCCACCTCTCCTCTCCTCTCTTCACCTCTCCACCTCTCCTCTCTTCACCTCTCCCCCTCCCCTCTCTTCACCTTTCCTCTCCTCTCTTTACTTCTCCCCCTCTCCTCCCCTCTCTTCATCTCTACCCTCCTCTCTTCACCTCTCCTCTCCTCTACCCTCCTCTCCTCTCTTCACCTCACCTCTACCCTCCTCTCCTCTCTTCACCTTACCCTCCTCTCCTCTCTTTTCCTCTCCTCTCCTCTCCTCTCTTCACCTCTACCCTCCTCTCCTCTCTTCACCTATCCTTTCCCCCCTCTCTTTTCCTCTCCTCTCCTCTCTTCTCCTCTCCTTTCCTCTCTTCATCTCTACCCTCCTCTCCTCTTCACCTCTCCTCTCCTCTCTTCACCTCTCCTCTCCCCTCTTCACCTCTACCCTCCTCTCCTCTCTTCACCTCTCCTCTCCTCTCTTCACCTCTCCTCTCTTCACCTCTCCTCTCCTCTCCTCTCTATAGAGGTGACTGATCCACTCGTCTGTCTCACAAGTTGTTGGTTCCAGTGAAGATGAATACTCCAGTATTACAGGACTCAGTTAGACCCAGCTGCCAGATCCACCTTTCCCTCTCTAGAGAATATTACATTTAAACAGCAATGTCCAAACCAATTCAATTTCAGTTGATCATTCTACAAAAGCACAAAATATGCATCTGTCAGATTTTCCCTAGGAGAGGTGGGTGTGGAGTCAGGCGCAGGAGAGTAAGAATTGCAAGAAGGGCGTTTTATTACAAGTCCATCAACAGAACAGGCACAAGACCACAACAGCAGCCACAAAAAAACAGGAACGCAGTCCAGTCGAACACGGAGGAAAACACTCCTCTGACTAAACTAACGTGCGGGAAAACAGTCCCGTGAAAACACCTGTTTAACAGAAAAAACAAAATGCAACCCATACCAATGACAGATACACAAATCAAATCAAATCACATTTTTGTGTTGGCAGCAGCCACTCAATGTTAGTGGTGGCTGTTTAAGTCTGGTGGCCTTGAGATAGAAGCTGTTTTTCAGTATCTCGGTCCCAGCTTTGATGCACCTGTACTGACCTCACCTTCTGGATGATAGCGAGGTGAACAGGCAGTGGCTCGGGTGGTTGTTGTCCTTGATGATCTTTATGGCCTTCCTGTGACATCGGGTGGTGTAGGTGTCCTGGAGGGCAGGTAGTTTGCCCCCGGTGATGCGCTGTGCAGACCTCACTACCCTCTGGAGAGCCTTACGGTTGTGGGCGGAGCAGTTGCCGTACCAGGCGGTGATACAGCCCGACAGGATGCTCTCGATTGTGCATCTGCAGAAGTTTGTGAGTGCTTTTGGTGACAAGACGAATTTCTTCAGCCTCCTGAGGTTGAAGAGGCGCTGCTGCGCCTTCTTCACGATGCTGTCTGTGTGGGTGGACCAATTCAGTTTGTCTGTGATGTGTACGCCGAGAAATTTAAAACAATCCCGCACAAAACCTAGCGGATAGGGCGAGACTAAATACCCCACTGATTAACCTAAACTCGACACAGGTGAACACAAGACAGACAAAACCAAACTAAAAAGAAAAGGGATCGGTGGCAGCTAGAAGACCAGCGATGACGACCGCCGAGCGCCACCCGAACAGGGAGAGGAGCCACCTTCGGTGGAAGTCGTGACAGCATCAGGGTTTTTGGAAACTTTTTATGGTGGAAAATGTATGTAATTTTCATAATAATGGGGGTTGTTAGCAGATTGTATGGTTGGTGAGAGGAGAGCTGCAGTTCAACTTAATGGCACCAACCTGGACTGCATACTGGTATAGAGAGACACAGACCAGGAGGATAGTACATGTACATTTGACATATCATTTGGATATAGTGGTGTTTGAGGACAGTAACAGGGAATATGTTTCTAGAATGTTATTTGTTCCCCGTGTGTTCCCTGTGCACTGAGCAAACAGCTCCTTAAACAGCCAAACTCACAGAGAGAGCATATGATCTAGAGGACCAGGGCAGAGAAGAGCCCTAACCCCCAACAATGCAAACATCAGATGCCTGTTATCACCCTCTCACATGCTTGCTGAGCAAAGTTTAAGCTGATTCAGTGACAAGTGTGTTTCAGCATTCAGCCCTAATCTGTGCTTGGATGGACTGGTAATACTACAGAGGACCAGGGCTAGAATTAACACCATTAGAAAGATAGTGCGGTGTTTCCACTGGCTGGGCTGTGTAACTGCTGAATGGGGACAGAACCATCTTAACAACAGCGAGAGGAGATGGGTGGTGTGTATATGATCCCTGGTTCTGCTGAATGGGGACAGAACCATCTTAACTACAGCGAGAGGAGATGGGTGGTGTGTATATGATCCCTGGTTCTGCTGAATGGGGACAGAACCATCTTAACAACAGTGAGAGGAGATGGGTGGTGTGTATATGATCCCTGGTTCTACTGAATGGGGACATAACCATCTTAACTACAGTGAGAGGAGATGGGTGGTGTGTATATGATCCCTGGTTCTACTGTATTCTGTCAGATTCCATTGAAGGAATGTGAAATATGTGTATTATGTCCACATAACAGCTTCTGTTTGAATGCTGGCATTAGACTCAGCCGTTGGCAAAGGAAGACAAACATATTGTGATCTCATCTAATCTGTTTGACAGAGAAACAGCAAATCCCACAATGTGTTGAGAGGTTGAGACAATATTATCCGTCTCAATATGAGAGGCTTTGAGAGATTCATTCCACCAGACACTGTTACCATGCAGGGTTAGTTACTAACAGGAGACAATAGACTGTGAAGTATAGAGGACAGGACAGAATAGGACATGACTCTAGTATTCAGACAATAGGACAGTCATCTCATCTGTAAAGCAGAGAGAAGGGTCATCTCTGTATTATATAGACAATAGGACAGTCATATGCTCCATAAACCAATCAATAACCTGGACCCAGAACCCAGCTTTTTGAGTTACGATGTTAAATCAACACTTCAACTATCGCTCAGTTGGCAATCAGTGGTTTCTAGTGCTCTGATATCTATAGTTGACATGGAGTGGTATCTAGTGGTCTGATATCTATAGTTGACATGAGGTGGTATCTAGTGGTCAGATATTCTAGTGGTCTGATGTTCTAGAGGTCTGAAATCTATGGTTGACATGGAGTGGTATCTAGTGGTCTGATATTCTAGTGGTCTGATATCTATGGTTGACATGGAGTGGTATCTAGTAGTCAGATATTCTAGTGGTCTGATATCTATAGTTGACATGGAGTGGTATCTAGTAGTCTGATATTCTAGTGGTCTGATGTTCTAGAGGTCTGAAATATATGGTTGACATGGAGTGGTATCTAGTGGTCAGATATTCTAGTGGTCTGACATCTATGGTTGACATGGAGTGGTATCTAGTGGTCTGATATCTATGGTTGACATTAAGTGGTATCTAGTGGTCTGATATCTATAGTTGACATGGAGTGGTATCCAGTGGTCTGATATCTATAGTTGACATGGAGTGGTATCTAGTGGTCTGATAACTATAGTTGACATGAGGTGGTATCTAGTGGTCAGATATTCTAGTGGTCTGATGTTCTAGAGGTCTGAAATCTAAGGTTGACATGGAGTGGTATCTAGTGGTCTGATACTCTAGTGGTCTGATATCTATAGTTGACATGGAATGGTATCTAGTGGTCTGATATCTATAGTTGACATGAGGTGGTATCTAGTGGTCTGATATTCTAGTGGTCTGATATCTATGGTTGACATGGAGTGGTATCTAGTAGTCAGATATTCTAGTGGTCTGATATCTATAGTTGACATGGAGTGGTATCTAGTAGTCTGATATTCTAGTGGTCTGATGTTCTAGAGGTCTGAAATATATGGTTGACATGGAGTGGTATCTAGTGGTCAGATATTCTAGTGGTCTGACATCTATGGTTGACATGGAGTGGTATCTAGTGGTCTGATATCTATAGTTGACATGAGGTGGTATCTAGTGGTCTGATATTCTAGTGGTCTGATATCTATGGTTGACATGGAGTGGTATCTAGTGGTCTGAAATCTATGGTTGACATGGAGTGGTATCTAGTGGTCTGATATTCTAGTGGTCTGATATCTATAGTTGACATGGAATGGTATCTAGTGGTCTGATATCTATAGTTGACATGAGGTGGTATCTAGTGGTCTGATATTCTAGTGGTCTGATATCTATGGTTGACATGGAGTGGTATCTCGAGGTCTGATATTCTAGTGGTCTGATGTTCTAGAGGTCTGAAATCTATGGTTGACATGGAGTGGTATCTAGTGGTCTGATATTCTAGTGGTCTGATATCTATGGTTGACATGGAGTGGTATCTAGTAGTCTGATATTCTAGTGGTCTGATGTTCTAGAGGTCTGAAATATATGGTTGACATGGAGTGGTATCTAGTGGTAAGATATTCTAGTGGTCTGACATCTATGGTTGACATGGAGTGGTATCTAGTGGTCTGATATCTATGGTTGACATTAAGTGGTATCTAGTGGTCTGATATCTATAGTTGACATGGAGTGGTATCCAGTGGTCTGATATCTATAGTTGACATGGAGTGGTATCTTGTTGTCTGATAACTATAGTTGACATGAGGTGGTATCTAGTGGTCAGATATTCTAGTGGTCTGATGTTCTAGAGGTCTGAAATCTAAGGTTGACATGGAGTGGTATCTAGTGGTCTGATACTCTAGTGGTCTGATATCTATAGTTGACATGGAATGGTATCTAGTGGTCTGATATCTATAGTTGACATGGAATGGTATCTAGTGGTCTGATATCTATAGTTGACATGAGGTGGTATCTAGTGGTCTGATATTCTAGTGGTCTGATATCTATGGTTGACATGGAGTGGTATCTAGTGGTCTGAAATCTATGTTTGACATGGAGTGGTATCTCGTGGTCTGATATTCTAGTGGTCTGATGTTCTAGAGGTCTGAAATCTATGGTTGACATGGAGTGGTATCTAGTGGTCTGATATTCTAGTGGTCTGATGTTCTAGAGGTCTGAAATATATGGTTGACATGGAGTGGTATTTAGTGGTCTGATATTCAAGTTGTCTGATATCTATGGTTGACATGGAATGGTATCTAGTGGTCTGAAATCTATGGTTGACATGGAGTGGTATCTCGTGGTCTGATATTCTAGTGGTCTGATGTTCTAGAGGTCTGAAATCTATGGTTGACATGGAGTGGTATCTAGTGGTCTGATATTCTAGTGGTCTGATGTTCTAGAGGTCTGAAATATATGGTTGACATGGAGTGGTATCTAGTGGTCTGATAATCTAGTGGTCTGATATCTATGGTTGACATGGAGTGGTATCTAGTGGTCTGATATCTATGGTTGACATGGAGTGGTATCTAGTAGTCAGATATTCTAGTGGTCTGATATCTATAGTTGACATGGAGTGGTATCTAGTGGGCAGATATTCTGGTGGTCTGATATCCATAGATGACATGGAGTGGTATCAAGTGGTCTGATTTTCTAGTGGTCTGATATCTATAGATGACATGGAGTGGTATCTAGTGGTCTGATATTCTAGTAGTCTGATATCTATAGTTGACATGGAATGGTATCTAGTGGTCTGATATCTATTGTTGACATGGAGTGGTATGTCATGGTCTGATATTCTAGTGGTCTGATATCTATAGTTGTCATGCAGTGGTATCTAGTGGTCTGATATCTATAGTTGACATGGAGTGGTATCTAGTGGTCTGATATCTATAGTTGACATGGAGTGGTATCTAGTGGTCTGATATCTATGGTTGACATGTAGTGGTATTTAGTGGTCTGATATTGTAGAGGTCTGATATCTTTAGTTGACATGGAGTGGTATCTAGTGGTCTGATATTCTAGCGGTCTGATATCTATGGTTGACATGGAGTGGTTTGAATGCATTGTGGAGAGAATAACTGTAAACTGTTTGTAATCAGCCATATTCCCAGTCATATTTCTATGGTTCAATAAGGTGGTTTGCGCTTTCAGCTTGGTGCAAAAGCCGCAAACTATCCACGGTTTCTGGTTTGGGTAGGTACAACATCTCCTATGCACTTCTTTATAAACTCACTCACTGAATCAGCGTATAAATCAATATTATTCTCTGAGGCTACCCGGAACATGTCCCATTCCGCGCGACCAAAACAATCTTGAAGCATGAATTCCGATTCGTCAGACCAGCATTGAATACACACATCCTGTATGAGTTTCTACCTATAGGAAGGAGGAGCAAAATTCAGTCATGGTTAGATTTTCTGAGAGGAAGGCGGGGGAGGGCCTTGTATGCATTGCGGAAGTTACAGTAGCAGCGATCCAGTGTTTTGCCAGCGCAAATACTACAACAATATGCTGATAGAATTAGGTAGCCTTGTTCTCAAATTTACTTTGTTAACCTTTTGGGGTAGAGTGCAGCATTTTCGGATGAATTGCGTGCCCAAACTGAACTGCCTCTTACTCTGTCCCAGATGCTAATACATGCATAGTATTGGATAGAAAACACTCTGAAGTTTCTAAAACTGTTTGAATGATGTCTGTGAGTATAACAGAACTCATATGGCAGGCAAAACCCTGAGAAGAAATCCAAACAGGAAGTGAGAAGTCAAATTTCAAAACAGTGCCTATTTAAATCCCTGATAGTTATGGATGTGCTTGCACTTCCTAGGGCTTCCACTAGATGTCACTGTCTTTAGAACCTGTTTTGAGGATTCTACTATAAAGGAGGGGCTCATAGGAGCTATTTGGGTGAGTGGTCTGGCAGAGAGCCTCGGTCTAATGACGCGCGCTCCCGAGAGAGTTAGCTCCCGTTCCAATGCTTTTCTTCAGACAATTACATTTTTCAATGAAAAATCTGACACAGCGTTTAAATAGAGGATAAGTCTATTTTTAATTCTGTGAATAACACTTGCATCTTTTATCAATGTTTATTATGAGTATTTCTGTGAAAATCACCAGATGTTTTGGAATCAAAACATTACTGCACGTAAGGCACCAATGTAAACTGAGATTTTTGGATATAAATATGCACATTATCAAACAAAACATACATGTATTGTGTAACATGATGTCCTATGAGTGTCATCTGATGAAGATCATCAAAGGTTAGTGATACATTTTTATCTCTCTTTCTGCTTTTGTGACTCCTATCTTTGGAAAAATGGCTGTGTTTTTTCAACTTGGCGGTGATCTAACAATCATATGTTGTGCTTTAGCTGTAAATCTTAATCTTAATGGTTGTACAGTCGTCTCAAATAAAACTGTGAAGGACCTCGGCGTTACTCTGGACCCTGATCTCTCTTTTGAAGAACATATCAAGAACATTTCAAGGACAGTTTTTTTCCATCTACGTAACATTGCAAAAATCTGAAACATTCTTTCCAAAAATGATGCAGAAAAATTAATCCATGCTTTTGTCACTTCTAGGTTAGACTACTGCAATGCTCTCCTTTCCGGCTACCCGGATAAAGCACTAAATAAACTTCAGTTAGTGCTAAATACGGCTGCTATAATCCTGACTAGAACCAAACAATTTGATCATATTACTCCAGTGCTAGCCTCCCTACACTGGCTTCCTGTCAAAGCAAGGGCTGATTTCAAGGTTTTAACAAGATGTTTATCTTTCATTTGCTGTATTGGACTTGTTAATGTGTGAAAGTTACATATTTCCCCAAAATATTTTTGAATATCGCGCGCTGCCTTTTCAGTGGAAGGTTGTCGAGGTGTTCCGCTAACGGAACCCCTGCATGCGCTGGAAAGGTTAACACAAAATCCGGGGAGTGGCCAGCTGAGTATATGACTGTATCATCTACATATAACTGGATGAGAGAGCTTCCTACTACCTAGGATCAAGCCTTGGGGTGCTCCCTTGGGGACAGGCAGTGGCTAAGACAGCAGATGTTCTGACTTTATACACTGCACTCTTTGGGAGAGGTAGTTAGCAAACAAGGCCAAAGTCCCCTCTGAGACAGCAACACACCTTAGCTGGCCCACAAGTATGGAATGGTCTACTGTATCGAAAGCTTTGGCCAAGTTAATTAAAATAGCAGTACAGGCAACGGTGACATCATTTACGAGATAATACTATCAACATCAAGAAAGCCGGTCAGTTGATTATTGACACGTTTTTACAACACTTTTGATCAACAGGGCAAAATAGAAATTGGCCTATAACATTTACGATCAGCTTGATCTCCCCCTTTAAATAAAGAATGCCCCCCCCCAACAGTGTTAGTATGGTGCCTCTCACCTGCCCCCCCAACACAGTGTTGCCCTCCTCCCCCTCCCTCCCCTCTCACTGCATGTTGCTGGTTCTAAACAGATCCCTCCCTGGGTGGCAATGCTGTTGCTACCTTATTGAGCAAGATGCAGGCCAGTCCTCCTGGGTCTCCCCTCCTCCTCTCTTTCCTCCTCTCTTCTCTCTTCTCTCTCTCCTCTCCCCCTCATCCCCTCTCTCCTCCTAGCTTTTCTCTTTCCTTTCATCCCCTCCTCCTCCCCTCTCTCCTCCTTTCTTCCCTCTCTGTTCTCCTCCCCCCTCCTCCCCTCTCTGCTCCTCTCTTCTCTCTCCTCTCATACCCTCCTCATCCCCTCTCTCCTCTCCTCTCCTCTCTCCTCCTCCATTCTCCCTCTCTTCTCCCTCTTCTTTCCTCTCTTCCCTCTCTGGCTCGTCAATAAAATATACAAGCAGCCTAATTACAGCCACAGTGTCAGATTCGATGTATTTTCTTTGTAGCAGGAGAAATCCCCACAGAAAGCTTTTCAATGTAGGTAGTCTCATAGAGAACAATGCTGTCCCTCCAGACCAGTGCAACAGCAGCACAAAGGACCATTATAAATGATGATTCATATTTCATATGTTCCCAAATGTTTGGTGCAAGTTACAAATGGATGGATGGTGCAGTATTTATGCTATGCAACAAACAGACTATCCATTAGTAATATGTGTTGAGTGAAGAGAAACATATTCCGTTGTTTATATCCATTTGTTGTCAGACTGCATGTTGGCTTTCAGGATACCAAGAGGAGGAAGAGGAGAGGAGGAGGAATGTCTGTGGAGCCTGGCTCAGCTGGAGAGGGAGTGGGAAACTGATGCTAACCCTAACCCTAAACTTAACTCTAACTGTTGATCACACAACCTTAACCCTTACTCTTCATCACTAACCCTAACTGTTGATCACATAGCCACATGCTGTAGCAGTCTGCTTTCTGGTGAGTTCCTGTTTCTCACTGTTCACATAACAATGTGCATTCTACTCATCTCTTTACTCAGGCATATGAATCCAGTGGGACATTTAAAACACAATACACAAAACAACTCTCCAAGTTCCTAGTGAAATAATTTTTGTCGCCCAATGTTTTGTTGTTGTGAAAGACATGCAAATACTACGTAAACCAGTCCAGAGCTGAGAGGCTGTTTTCTCCTATATCACTACTGAAAGCAACAGTAAAACATGAAGAGACCTGTAGAGGACCACATGTACAACACGGTCATTGGTGAAATAATAAACACGTGGAGGCAGAGAGAGACCTGGATGTAACATTAAACTAAATGACAATTAGTTTGTGTTGACTCCAGCCCTACAATCAGTACACCATCATTAGAGCACAGAGCAGTTCAGGAGGCTGCAAACAAAACCAGGATGTTAGTGTGACATTCTAACATGGCAGGAATAAGGTGACGATTAATAGTTACAAAATGAAGCTTGTTTACCTCTGGTTATATGCATATTAGATGACGTGGTAGAACTTTAAAATAAAAACTATTACAACGTTGCAATGTGCAGAGAAGCATATCATAATGACTACATACAGGAACATAAGCTAAAAGTTTTACACAATTTATAGAACATGCAGCGACGGTATTCGCGGTGTAATTGAAATAGGAATTTGCATGGGCATGAATAACTTAGTACGCACAACACAAGTTCCTACCACCGTAGGCACCAATCAAAATTAATTATTTCTATTGTTAATTTTTCATGGGCCCAATCCGAGACTGACAAAATGCATTAGCCACTTAGCAACCATTGCATTTTTAATTGCAAGCTGTTCTGCAGGAAAACAAAATAACATCTGAAAGACAACACCACAGCTGATGTGGAAACGTTCAGAGGTTCTTATCCTGGAACAACTGACCTCCATGTCACTACCACTAAACATCAGACTCACTGGGAGGGTTAGGGTTAGGGTCTGGAAAACAACGCCACAGCTGATGTGAAAACGTTCAGAGGATCCTATCCTGGAACAACTGACCTCCATGTCACTACCACTAAACATCAGACTCACTGGGAGGGTTAGGGTTAGGGTCTGGAAAACAACACCGCAGCTGATGGGGAAACGTTCAGAGGTCCCTATCCTGGAACAACTGACCTCCATGTCACTACCACTAAACATCAGACTCACTGGGAGGGTTAGGGTTAGGGTCTGGAAAACAACACCACAGCTGATGGGGAAACGTTCAGAGGTTCCTATCCTGGAACAACTGACCTCCATGTCACTACCACTAAACATCAGACTCACTGGAAGGGTTAGGGTTAGGGTCTGGAAAACAACGCCACAGCTGATGTGGAAACGTTCAGAGGTTCCTATCCTGGAACAACTGACCTCCATGTCACTACCACTAAACATCAGACTCACTGGAAGGGTTAGGGTTAGGGTCTGGAAAACAACAACACAGCTGATGGGGAAACGTTCAGAGGTCCCTATCCTGGAACAACTGACCTCCATGTCACTACCACTAAACATCAGACTCACTGGGAGGGTTAGGGTTAGGGTCTGGAAAACAACGCCACAGCTGATTGGGAAACGTTCAGAGGTCCCTATCCTGGAACAACTGACCTCCATGTCACTACCACTAAACATCAGACTCACTGGGAGGGTTAGGGTTAGGTTCTGGAAAACAACACCACAGCTGATGTGGAAACGTTCAGAGGATCCTTTCTGGAACAACTGACCTCCATGTCACTACCACTAAACATCAGACTCACTGGGAGGGTTAGGGTTAGGGTCTGGAAAACAACACCACAGCTGATGGGGAAACGTTCAGAGGATCCTATCCTGGAACAACTGACCTCCATGTCACTACCACTAAACATCAGACTCACTGGGAGGGTTAGGGTTAGGGTCTGGAAAACAACACCACAGCTGATGTGGAAACGTTCAGAGGATCCTTTCTGGAACAACTGACCTCCATGTCACTACCACTAAACATCAGACTCACTGGGAGGGTTAGGGTTAGGGTCTGGAAAACAACACCACAGCTGATGGGGAAACGTTCAGAGGTCCCTATCCTGGAACAACTGACCTCCATGTCACTACCACTAAACATCAGACTCACTGGGAGGGTTAGGGTTAGGGTCTGGAAAACAACACCACAGCTGATGGGGAAACGTTCAGAGGTCCCTATCCTGGAACAACTGACCTCCATGTCACTACCACTAAACATCAGACTCACTGGGAGGGTTAGGGTTAGGGTCTGGAAAACAACACCACAGCTGATGGGGAAACGTTCAGAGGTCCCTATCCTGGAACAACTGACCTCCATGTCACTACCACTAAACATCAGACTCACTGGGAGGGTTAGGGTTAGGGTCTGGAAAACAACACCACAGCTGATGGGGAAACGTTCAGAGGTTCCTATTTTTTCTGTTCTTTTACTTTTTGAAATGAAAAGAGAAATTAGGAAAACATATATTTGCTTTGATTTCATACAGTCTTTCTCTAATTCGAACTATTGTAGTCATAGATTATTAAATATAATAATGGATTAGGGTTAACTATTGTAGTCATAGATTATTAAACATAATAATGGATTAGGGTTAACTATTGTAGTCATGGATTATTAAACATAATAATGGATTAGGGTTAACTATTGTAGTCATGGATTATTAAACATAATAATGGATTAGGGTTAACTATTGTAGTCATAGATTATTAAACATAATAATGGGTTAGGGTTAACTATTGTAGTCATAGATTATTAAACATAATAATGGATTAGGGTTAACTATTGTAGTCATAGATTATTAAACATAATAATGGGTTAGGGTTAACTATTGTAGTCATAGATTATTAAACATAATAATGGATTAGGGTTAACTATTGTAGTCATAGATTATTAAACATAATCATGGATTAGGGTTAACTATTGTAGTCATAGATTATTAAACATAATAATGGATTAGGGTTAACTATTGTAGTCATAGATTATTCAACATAATAATGGATTAGGGTTAACTATTGTAGTCATAGATTATTAAACATAAACATATTTTAAGGTTAACTATTGTAGGATTCATAAATTATAAAACATAAAAATGTAACTATTGTAAGCATCATAAATGACCAAACATACTAATGCAAATATTAGAGTCATCATAGATGATCAGTCACTCTAATTGTAATTATTGTAGTCATCATAGTGATCAAATATTATAATTAATGAAGTTAATTTAACTAATGTAGTCATTATAGATTATCAAAAATAATAATGAATGAAATACTCTACCGGTTAAAAGTTTTAGAACACCTACTCATTAAAGGGTTTTTCTTAGTTTTACTATTTTCTACGTTGTAAAATAATAATGAAGACATCAAACTATGACATAACACATATGGAATCATGTAGTAACCAAAAAAGTGTTAAACAAATCAAAATATATTTGAGATTATTCAAATAACCACCCTTTGGCATGATGACAGATTTGCACACTCTTGGCATTCTTTCAACCAGCTTCATGAGATAGTCACATGGAATGCATTTCAATTAACAGGTGTGCCTTCTTCAAAGTTAATTTGTGGAATTTCGTACCTTCTTTTTTATTTATTCTATTTTATTTACCTTTATTTAACCAGGTAGGCAAGTTGAGAAGTTCTCATTTACAATTGCGACCTGGCCAAGATAAAGCAAAGCAGTTCGACACATACAATGACACAGAGTTACACATGGAGTAAAACAAACATACAGTCAATAATACAGTATAAACAAGTCTATATACGATGTGAGCAAATGAGGTGAGATAAGGAAGGTAATGGCAAAAAGGCCATGGTGGCAAAGTAAATACAATATAGCAAGTAAAACACTGGAATGGTAGATTTGCAATGGGAGAATGTGCAAAGTAGAAATAAAAATAATGGGGTGCAAAGGAGCAAAATAAATAAATAAATTAAATACAGTAGGGAAAGAGGTAGTTGTTTGGGCTAAATTATAGGTGGGCTATGTACAGGTGCAGTAATCTGTGAGCTGCTCTGACAGTTGGTGCTTAAAGCTAGTGAGGGAGATACTGTAAATGTTTCCAGTTTCAGAGATTTTTGTAGTTCGTTCCAGTCATTGGCAGCAGAGACCTGGAAGGAGAGGCGGCCAAAGAAATAATTGGTTTTGGGGTGACTAGAGAGATATACCTGCTGGAGCGTGTGCTACAGGTGGGAGATGCTATGGTGACCAGCGAGCTGAGATAAGGGGGGACTTTACCTAGCAGGGTCTTGTAGATGACATGGAGCCAGTGGGTTTGGCGACGAGTATGAAGCGAGGGCCAGCCAACGAGAGCGTACAGGTCGCAATGGTGGGTAGTATATGGGGCTTTGGTGACAAAACGGATTGCACTGTGATAGACTGCATCCAATTTGTTGAGTAGGGTATTGGAGGCTATTTTGTAAATGACATCGCCAAAGTCGAGGATTGGTAGGATGGTCAGTTTTACAAGGGTATGTTTGGCAGCATGAGTGAAGGATGCTTTGTTGCGAAATAGGAAGCCAATTCTAGATTTAACTTTGGATTGGAGATGTTTGATATGGGTCCGGAAGGAGAGTTTACAGTCTAACCAGACACCTAAGTATTTGTAGTTGTCCACGTATTCTAAGTCAGAGCCGTCCAGAGTAGTAATGTTGGACAGGCGTTTGAGCCAATCAGTTGTGTTGGCATTCTCTCAACGAGTTTCACCTGGAATGCTTTTTCAACAGTCTTGAAGGAGTTCCCACATATGCTGAGAACTTGTTGGCTGCTTTTCCTTCACTCTGTGATCTGACTCATCCCAAACTATCTCAATTTAGTTGAGGTCGGGGGATTGTGGAGGCCAGGTCATCTGATGCAGCACTCCATCATTCTCCTTCTTGATCAAATAGCCCTTACACACCTGGAGGTGTGTTGGGTCATTGTCTTGTTGAAAAACTGTTGAAAAACAAATGATAGTACCACTAAGCCCAAACCTGATGGGGTGGCGCATCGCTGCAGAATGCTGTGGTGGCCATGAAAAACGTTATACTAGTGATAGTGTCTGCAGTAGTAATGGTGGTGACTGGTATAGTTCAAGAAGTAAGTAGATGAAAGATAGGATAGCCTGAACATATTACAGCGGTGCACCTTGTGATGGGAATAATAAAAGGCGATTATATTGGTTTGCTGTACCTCGCTTGAAAGATTCAAGAGTTACTATTGGTGAGTTATGTTATGCTAATAAATACAAATGTATATTGTTTTACTTTATATTTTTTTTAAAGTTTTCAAGAATTTGAAGTAAGGATAACCTGAACATGTGAAAGTTGGTTTGGGATCTGTAGCTCGAATGTTTCAATAACAAAAATACTAATGCAACATGTAAAGTGTTGGTCCCATGTTTCATGAGCTAAAATAAAAGATCCCAGAAATGTTCCATACACACAAAAAAACATATTTCTCTCAAATTGTGTGCACAAATTTGTTTACATCCTTGTTAGTAGGCATTTCTCCTTCGCCAAGATATTTCATCCACCGGACAGGTGTGGCATATCAAGAAGCTGATTTAACAGCATGATCATTACAGCGGTGCACCTTGTGCTGGGAATAATAAAAGGCGATTATATTTTGGTTTTGCAAACAGATTTGAAAAGTAGATGAAGATATCATACGTTCTAACTTTTTGTCTAAGTTGTTGGGGAAGTGGTCAACATTTCAGTTGTTTATAAAAAGTTAGAGAAAATGTTGTTGATGCGTTTATTTAAACAGCTGTAACCTTTGATTGGTACCAGATAATTATGTTATTATTTCACGGTAGAGAGATTCAAGGCTTTACCCAAGCCAGCAGGGAGATGTCCCAGGGCAGGCTGTGCCGACTTCAGACAATGTGCATGGCAAAATGGACTCCAACCCATGATGGAACCCGTAGCCCTCTGGAGCCATGAAAACCTCAAAATCATGGGTACATGAGGAAACTCCAGGAGCATAAAACTGAATAGACTCGCTGTGGTTGCCTGACACTCGCAGGTGGATAGGAACCATATTGTGGGAGACTCTGCCAATATAGCGCCCATCCAGTGCTCTGACATCGGAATGGAAAGGGATTGAGTGGAGATATCCCGCTTTGACACCAGGGTATAAAACTGTCCATAAAACTCTCGCCGGCCCCAAAGTCAATGAGCACCCGGATGGATTTGGACTGGCCTCCCCACAACAGGGTAGCATAGAGGGGATTACGAGTAGTGAGAGATTGGAAACTTCCTGTACGGCTCACCAGTGTACTCGTACCAGCTGATGAGCCTGGTCATTTAATGGGCAGGTAGATAAGAAATGTCCTGTAGCTCCACAAAACAGACAGCTCTTGCTGTTTAGTCTGCGCAAGCGCTCAGCAGGAGACAGTCTAGCCCTGTCCATTTGCATGGGCTCCACAGGAGGTGAGTCGACAGCCCTTGGTGATTTCTGAGAGATCTCGAGTGACACCGGATTCAATCGGAAATGTAGACTTTGGGGATTTCCGGGATTCCTCTGAGGCGAGGTGGAAATCGAGGACGAGCGAGGGCAACAGGGAACTGACTCCCTCTCCATCCTAAGTTCCCGTAACTGCCCATCGATCCGGAGGGTCAAGGCTATGAGGGAGTTGATCGTCCATCGGCAGCTCCCGGGCTACAAGCTCATCTTTAATCTCCTCCAATAATCTGTGACGGAATGTGTCGAACAGGGTTTTCAGGTTCCAGGCACGCTCAGCCGCCAACGTGCAAAATTCCACCGCATAGTCTGCAACACTATGGGAGTTTTGACGTAGCTGGAGCAGCCTATGAGCAACCTCACTCCCCGACAACGGAGAATCGAACACTTTTCGTACCTCCGCCACAAACTCCTCCAGACTGAGGCAAATGGTGGACTGTTGCTCTCACACCTCTGTAGCCCAGGCAAGAGCCTTCCCGGACCTCAGCGTCATGAGGTATGCTATCTTCAAGAGGTCAGAGGGAAACAAAGCAGACTGCAGCTCGAAGATGAGGGAGCCCTGGGAGAGAAAAGCCTGGCAGGTTCCAATATCTCCAGTGTAGTGCTCCGGAGGAGATAAATAAGCAAGGTTCTCGGGACACCAGGGTAGGCTGGGAAGAAGAACCTCTGGTGGTGGGGTTGCTGAGAGTCTGGGGGATTACTGTTGTGGTTTGCTGCCTAGTAGGGAATCCGCGGAATTGAACACATGCTCATGGTGTTCTGCCAGGTTATGGAGTCCCTCCATAAGGTTTTGCAGTAACTCCTCATGTCTTTCAATGGTGGCTCCTTGGAGGAGACAACGTTGCGGAGATGGTCCGAGTCTGCTGGGTCAGTCATGGCCAGTTCGCACTATCACGGCTCAGGCTAAGACCCAGATGCAGACACAGGAGGCGGCATACCTTCCTCTTCCTCAGAGTTTATTACAGTACAAAGGGCAGGTAAAAGGTAAGTAAAGACAGGGAAAGAGTTGTTTATTTTTTATTTATCCGTTATCCGTTGACTGAGAACACGTTCTCATTTGCAGCAACGACCTGGGGAATAGTTACAGGGGAGAGGATGGGAATGAATGAGCCAATTGTAAACTGGGGATTATTAGGTGATCGTGATGGTTTGAGGGCCAGATTTGGGAATTTAGCCAGGACACCGGGGTTAACACCCTTACTCTTACGATAAGTGCCATGGGATTATTTCATGACCTCAGAGAGTCAGGACACCCGTTTAATGTCCCATCCGAAAGACAGCACCCTACACAGGGCAGTGTCCCCAATCACTGCCCTGGGGCATTGTAATCCAAATCAGAGTCAGGCCGGTACAAGACGGCAGGCAATCGGTAAGTAAAGACAGGCAAGGAGTCGTAATCCAAAACAGAGTCAGGCAGGTACAGGATGGCAGGCAGGATCAGGATCAGGACAGGCAGAAAGATCAGAACTGGGAAGACTAGGAAAAACAAACTAGAGCACAGGAAACACAGGAAACACGGGACAAGACGAAATGGCAACAGACAAACAGAAAATGCAGGGTGTGACAGTATTTCTCCACAACTTGGTTGTCCTGAGTCTGCAGAGAACTGTTCGAACCGAAGATCAATGGAGACACTCACGTTTTTAAATTCTGTATCCCTCTAAACATTCACAAAAATAGTCATGGCCTCTAAATCTTCCAGCTGCCTACTAGACCCTATTCCAACTGACCTACTGAAAGAGCTACTTCCTGTGCTTGGCCCTCCTATGTTGAACATATTAAATGGCTTCCTTTTTTCCCGATGTGTTTCAAACTCACTAAAAGTGGCAGTAATAAAGCCTCTCTTGAAAAACCCAAACCCAAACCGTCACCCAGAATCCCAGAATCTATCGAATCTCCCATTCCTCTCAAACATTTTAGAAAAAGCTGTTGTGTAGCAATTGACTGCCTTCCTGAAGACAAATAGCATATACGAAACGCTCCAGTCTGGTTTTAGACCCCATCATAGTACTGAGACTGCACACATGAAGATGGTAAATTACCTTTTAATGACGTCAGACCAAGGCTCTGCATGTGTCCTTTTGCTCATACACCTTATTGCCACCTTTGACACCATCAATCACCACATTCTTTTGGAGAGATTGGAAACCCTAATTAGTCTACACGGATACTTCCTTGCCTGGTTTAGATCTATTTGTCGGAAAGATATCAGTTCGTCTCTGTGAATGGTTTGTCCTCTGAAAAATCTATTGTAAGTTTTGATGTTCCTCAATGTTCCATTTTAGGACCTCTATTGTTTTCACTATAGAGTCTACTTCTTGGTGATGTCATTTGGAAACACAATGTCAACTTTCACTGATCTGCGGACGACATGAAACTTGGTGAAGCCCCAAAATGTCCTACCCTGGAAGCCTGTGTTTCAGACATAAGGAGTGGATGGTGACAACCTTTTTACTTTTAAACTCAGACAAAACAGAGCTGCTAGTTCTAGGTCCAAAGAAACAAAGAGATCTGACAATTCCTCTAGATGGTTATACAGTCGTCTAAAATAAAACTGAAGGGCTTCAGCATTTGCATTTATATTTTAGTTGTAAAACAAAATGCCCTTTCCTTTATTATTTCCTTTATTATCTTCTAACCCTACAACCCCTCTCCTAATTGGAGTAAACTAATGGACAACAACACCTAGGCTACTACTTTCCAAATTAGACAGGTACTTTCCTTTCCATGGTAGCAAGATCTTATCAATTTCTTTACTAACATTCTTTCTTTCGGGATTTCCGACTATGTCCACATCACCGTCAGACCATTTTATTGGAAAACTACACGGTAATGTGAAAGTTGTATTTTTAAAGATCTAATTTGCAATATAGTACACTTCTCACTTCTCATTGGTTGTAATCCAGAGAGGATAGACAAATTATCTAGATCAAATTGTGGATTTAAAGAAAGCATGAATCATCAGCGTACAATGACATCTTTGTTTTAAAGCTACATACTGGAGATGTCGGAAGTTTACATACACCTTAGCCAAATCCATTTAAACTCAGTTTTTCACAATTCCTGACATTTAATCCAAGTAAAAATTCATAGTAAAATTTTTGGGTCAGTTAAGATCACCACTTTATTTTAAGAGTGTGAAATTCTTTCATCACATTCCCAGTGGGTGAGAAATTTACATACACTCAATTAGTATTTGGTAGCATTGCCTTTAAATTGTGTAACTTGGGTTAAACATTTCCGGTGGCCTTCCACAAGCTTCCCACAATAAATCGGGTGAATTTTGGCCCATTCCTCCTGACAGAGCTGGTGTAACTGGGTCAGGTGTGTAGGCCTCCTTACTCGCGCACGCTTTTTCAGTTCTGCCCACAGAATTTCTATAGGATTGAGGTCAGGGCTTTGTGATGGCCACTCCAATACCTTGACTGCATTGTCCTTAACCTCTTGGGTAGGTGGCAGTATTTTCACGTCTGGATGAAAAGCGTGCCCAAAGTAAACTGCCTGTTACTCAGGCCCAGACGCTAGGATATGCATATAATTGGTAGAACACTCTAAATGTTTTAAAACTGTTAAAATAATGTCTGAGTATAACAGAACTGATTTGGCAGGTGAAACCCTGGACAATGACCCCAAGCATAGTCCTCCCAGATTGCAGTTCCTAGGGCTTTCACTAGATGTCAACAGTCTATAGAAAGAACTTCAGGCTGGTTTTTGGAAAAATTAGCCAGAAAATGTAGTTTTTCTAGGTGGCTCCCATTTTGGCTGTAGTTTCCAAGCGTGTGGAAGAGAGCGCGTTCTTTGGTATTTTCCTCCAGTAAGGACATTAATGGTTATCTGTCTTAAATTTTATCGCTTTTTACGTATTAGGGTACCTACGGTTTGATTATAAACGTTGTTTGACTTGTTTGCAAAAGTTTATTAGTAACGTTTGCGATTAATTTTGTATGCATTTTGATGGAGGGAAACTGGGTGGATTATTGACTGAAGCGCGCCAGCTAAGCTGAGTTTGTATGGATATAAAGAAGGACATTATTGAATTTGTGATGTATCTGGCACCTTTTGGAGTGCCAACAGAAGAAGATCATTAAAGGTAAGGTAATTATTATATCTCTATTTCTGACTTTCCTGGCGCATCCGCCTGGCTGAATAATGTTTTTCATGGTTTTGTATGCGGGGCGCTGTCCTCAGATAATCGCATGGTGTGCTTTCGCCGTAAAGACTTTTGAAATCTGACACTGCGGCTGGATTAACAAGAAGTTGTGCTTTATTTTGATGTATTACACTTGGGATTTTATGAAAGTTAAATATTTATAATTCTGTAGTTTGAATTTCACGCTCTGCAATTTCACCGGATGTTAGAACCAGTTGGGACGCTACTGTCCCACCTGCCCATAAGATTAATTGTTATGGCTGCAATCCCGGTAATGGGATCGATATGACAACTACCAGTGAAAATAGCGAAAGCACTACAAACGATTATGTTAGGTCTCCACCAAACCACAATAAGCACAGGCATTTTCCAGCGAAATATAGCATTCACAAAAAACAGAAATAAAGATAGAATTAATCACTAACTAACTGAATTATCTTCATCAGATGATACTCATAGGACTTCATGTTACACAATACATGCATGTTTTGTTTGATAAAGTTAATATTTATATCAAAGAATCTGAGTTTACATCATAAATGTAGATGATAATACAAGTTATACACGTGGAATTATCGATATACCTCTCCTTAATGCAACCGCTGTGTCAGATTTTAAAAAAAGTTTGCGGAAAAAGCAACACATGCAATAATCTGAGACTGCGCTCAGAACAGAAGCCAAATTAGCCGCCATGTTGGAGTCAACAGAAACCAGAAAATACATGATAAATGTTTCCTTACCTTTGATGAACTTCATCAGAATGCAGTCCTAGGAATCCCAGGTCCACAATAAATGCTTGATTTGTTCTAAAATGTCCGTTATTTATGTCCAATTAGCTACTTTGGTTAGCGCGTTTGGTAAACAATTACAAAGTCACAAAGCGCATCCACTATAACATGACGAAATGTCCAAAAGTTCCGTAACAGTCAGTAGAAACATGTCAAACGATGTACTGAATAAATCTTTAGAATGTTGTTTACATTTATATTGAATAACATTCCAACCAGAGAATTAGAATGACTTCAAATGAGCGGAGGAACGCAGGTGCTTCCCCTGTGAACGTGCATAGTGAATGCATGGTCATCTCGTGGCAGTGGTCAGTATTTCCTGTGTCATTCGACCCCCCCCTTCACATTAGCGTCATCAGACAAAGTTCTATTGACTGTTGACATCTAGTGGAAGGCGTAGGAAGTGAAAACTCATCCATAACTCGCTGTAATTTCAATGAGAGATTGGTTGAAGATCTGCCACCCACAGAAAAAAAACAGGAAGTGGAATTTCTCAGGGTTTTGCCTGCTATATGAGTTATGTTATACTCACAGACAAAATTCGAACAGTTTTAGAAACTTCAGAGTGTTTACTATCCAATAATAATAATATGCATATTTTAGCAACTGAGAGTGAGGAGCTGGCCGTTTACAATGGGCACCTTTTCATCCAAGCTACTCAATACTGCCCCTGCAGCCATAAAAAGTTAAGCCAATTTGCCACAACTTTGGCAGTATGCTTGGGGTCATTGTCCATTTGGAAGACCCATTTGCGACCAAGCTTTAACTTCTTGAATGATGTCTTGAGATTTTGCTTCAATATATCCACATAATTTTCCTGCCTCATGAAGCCATCTATTTTGTGAAATGCACCAGTCCCTCCTGCAGCGAAGCACCCCCACAACATGATGCTGCCACCCCCGTGCTTCATGGTTGGGATGGTGTTCTTCGGCTTGCAAGCCTCCACCTTTTTCCTCCGAACATAACGATGGTTATTATTGCCAATCAGTTCTATTTTTGGTTCATCAGACATTTCTGATGTACGATCATTTTGGACATTTCTCCAAAAAGTACGATCTTTGTACCCATGTGCAGTTGCAAACCGTAGTCTGGCATTTTTTTGCGGTTTTGGAGCAGTGGCTTCATCCTTGCTGAGCGTCATTTCAGGTTATGTCGATGTAGGACTAGTTTTACTGTGGATATATATACTTTTGTACCTGTTTCCTCCAGCATCTTCAGAAGGTATTTTGCTGTTGTTCTGGGATTGATTTGCACTTTTCACACCAAAGTACGTTCATCTCTAGGAGACAGAACTCGTCTCCTTCCTGAGCGGTATGACGGCTGCCTGGTCCCATGGTGTTTATACTTGCGTACTATTGTTTGTACAGATGAATGTGGTACCTTCAGGCATTTGGAAATTTCTTGGCTGATTTATTTTGATTTTCCAATGATGTCAAGCAACAAGGCACTGTGTTTGAAGGTAGGATTTGAAATACATCTACAGGTACACCTCCAATTGACTCAAATTATGTCAATTAGCCTATCAGAAGCTTCTAAAGCCATGACATCATTTTCTGGAATTGTCCAAACTGTTTAAAGGCACAGTCAATTTAGTGTATGCAAACGTTTGACACACTGGAATTGTGATACAGTGAAATATAAGTGAAATAATCTTTCTGTAAACAATTGCCAAAACTATAGTTTGTTAACAAGACATTTGTGGAGGGGTTGAAAACAAGTTTTAATGACTCCAACGTAAGTGTATGTAAACTTCCGACTTCAACTGTATGTTAACATGGGCTATTTTGAGAGCTTGTCTTCCGGGATGCTTACTTGTTTTTATTGATTTAATATGAACCTTAGTGGAAGTAGATATGCTATTTATGTTAGTGCAGGGTGAGTTGCGCACGGTGGACCTCCTCCTAGGGACCACAGGCTCAGTGCTAACAGTATAAATCTGGTTCATAGGCACATGATTACTGTATACAATAGGTGTAGGATCAGCAGAGACATTTAGGGCAGTTAGAGAGAAATAAATTAGGTTACTTACATTGTCTCTACCAACACCCCTGGTGTAATGTACATTTGCTGAAGCATTATGACAACTCAGCGACACAATAGAAGGGATTAACGGAGTTGGGGTTGGATCATTGATAAGTAATTGTCTCAACACAGCCTTGCTGTGAAAGGATCCAGGAACCCAAATGATTTGGGTGGATCCCACTCTCCTTATAAAACTTGTTTTTTCCCCAAAGGTATCGAAATTGTCAAAATAAGTTACACCAATTGAGCTGCAATAATCACGTAGCCAGTTGTGAAGAGAAAGAATCCTGCTAAAGCGTTCAATGCCACGATTCAGAGAGGGCACAGGGCCAGATATTATGGTTATTTTGTTAGTGTCTAGCAGAGAGTCAATCAGCTTTTTGAAATCCTACTACGATAGAATCGATGTCCATGTCCTGGTGTGGTACATTCAGGAGCAGTTTAGCAATGTAATTTATTCGAGCTCCGGGATAAAACATTGTTTTTGCATCAGGAACGTTCACATTTCTTACCATGGAGATCAGCGCTGTTAAAGATCTGATGTGAAAAGATTGATGTGATTGGTCAAAAGAATTGGGCTGCCTGTCGAAACATAGCCAGGGACAAGTGAATTTAAGTCAGTTTTTGTGTTCATAGCAGTTTGTATGAATGAGTGGTTACATACACTAGATGTTAAATGGCTATGAGACAGATATCAGGAGAATCTTGCTGTAATCAAAGAGAAGGTACTACTGAAGGCCCCAGTATTCAGGCAGGCAGCTTGAAGCAGATGTGTGTTACCATCCAGGTCCTTCTCACAGCATGCAGTGGCCTGATAGGGAGATGACAATAAATGCATTATGTACGTTATACCACCAAAGCCGTGTTAGCATTTACTGTATATGTTGCTAAAAAATCCAAACATTTTCTTAGTTTCATTGAAGGGATTGCATATAAATTGCCAATTCAAATTACAGTAAGCACTGACTGTAATACTTCTAGGGTACTGTGGTGGTCTTGCAGCATGCTGCTTACTAGTGATCTTACTCCCGCTCCACCTGAAATGCAGTAACAACAAAAACATGAATACCAATAAGCCTTGTCAGTAACTTGGCTAACAAGGCAAATTAACCTGTTGCATCGACCAAACCCGGATCCGGGATTCTATTTACAGACCTAAGCTCATTACCATAACGCAACGTTAACTATTCATGAAAATCGCAAATGAAATGAAATAAATATGCCATCTCTCAAGCTTAGCCTTTTGTAAACAACACTGTCATCTCAGATTTTCAAAATATGCTTCTCAACCATAGGAAAACAATAATTTGTGTAAAAGTGGCTGGCTAGCGTAGCATTTAGCGTTAGCATTAGCGTTAGCATCCAGCACGCAAGATTTCAACAAAAACATAAAAGCCTTCAAATAAAATCATTTACCTTTGAAGAACTTCGGATGTTTTCAATGAGGAGACTCTCAGTTAGATAGCAGATGCTCAGTTTTTCCCAAAAATATTCTTTGTGAATTCGAAATAGCTCCGTTTTCTACATCACATTTGGCTACCAAAAAAACCCCGAAAATTCAGTCCTCAAAACGCGAACTTTTTTCCAAATTAATTGTACAATCATAAGGTCGGTGGGGAGGAAGTGACTGAGCTTTCTGCTTACTGAACACCTCACCCAACTCGTGATATGTTTCAGGAACCAAGGACAAATCAGGAGGAGCAGACTCACTGACCCGACTGGGGACAGCATGAGAACAGGCAGTCCTGAGGCAGTTAGCACGGCACTCAATGCTCCAACTAGTTACCTTACCAGTCACCCAATCGAACGAAGGATTGTGTTCTCTTAGCCAGGGGTATCCAAGAACCAGAGGAACATGTGGGGAAGGCAAAATGAAAAAAGAAATAACCTCTGAATGATTCCCCGACAACAACATCTTAACCGGTTCAGTCCTCATAGTGATCCATGCCAGAATACTGCCGTTCAGAGTGGTTGCTTCAATGGCTTCCGGTAATTGCTCCTTGGAAAGCCCCAGCTGTTCCACTAAGTCGGCATCAATGAAGCTGTCATCAGCACCTGAATCGATGAAAGCGTTAATCGCTAAACTCTGATTCTTATTTATGAGGGTAGCAGGAAAACGAGGTCTGACAGGGCTTTTGAGAGGTTGAAACTGGCTCGCTAACAAACCTCCCAAACTTAACGAGCCGAGCAGTTTAACGGGCGCTGAGGACAAACGGAGATGTAATGTCCCGAGCTACCACAGTAGAGGCAGCTGTTGGTCTCACGTCTATGTTGGCGCTCGTCCTTAGTTAACCCGTGCCGCCCCACTTGCATAGGTTCAGGATCTGGCGGCAGGACTCCTCCACTAATCCCGTGTGAAGGAAAATGATCAACCCGTTCTGGTCCACTTCCTGACCCGAATGGTAACCAAGTCTCAGATTGATTAGATGGACCCCACTGCTTCTCCCTCCTTCTCTCTCGGACTCTATTATCTACCCGAATTACTAAGGTGACCAAGCTGTCTAGATCGCAGGCTAGCGTCCCACTGTCTAGATCACTATCACTTGCTCCGACAACCCCTGGTAAAAAGCCGCTTGTAGTGACTCCTCATTCCAACCACTCTCCACAGACAATGTCCTGAACTCGATCATAAAGTCTGTCACACTGCGAGCTCCTTGGCGATGAGTGAACAAACGTTTAGCTGCGTCCTTACCTCGGACTGGATGGTCAAAAAGCTTTCTCATCTCTCCCGTGAACTCCTGGTATGAAGCCATGCAGGTCTCCTGTCGTTCCCAAACGGCTGAAGCCCATTCCAGAGCTCTTCCACGCAGCAGTTCAATAACAAAGGCTATCCTAGCCTTGTCAGTGGCGTAAGAATGGGGCTGCAGATCAAACACTAACCCACACTGCATAAGAAAAGAACAGCATCTTCCCAAATCCCCTTCATATTTATCAGGCGTCGGTACCTTGGGTTCACGGAAGGAAACCGCACCAGACACGGCAGGTGAGATGGGTGAAACAGGTGGTGAATGAATCGCCGGGAAACTGAGCTGATCCTGGATTTGTGTCAAGCTAGCAGATAAGTTCTGGATTGAACCCGTTATCTCCTGTAGCGCCGTCTTGTGTTGTCCCAATGTCTTCCCCTGCTGGGTAATGGCATGGCAAACGGAGTCCAGGTCCGCTGGGTTCGTCCTTGGCCGGATCGTTCTGTCACGTTCTTTCAAAATCGAACCCAGAAGCAGACCAGGACAAGGAGAGTAGGAAGAAGGTGAGTATTTATTTACAAGTGAATGTGAATGGGTAGATATATCCAGGTGGCGTATCGGGCAGCGGTGGTGAGTTGATGGGAGTAAATAGGTGGATCCAATGGGGTAGCGGAATCCTCCGACGACCAGGCGGGAATGGGGTAAATGATCCGGGTGAGTAACTGAAGACAGAACAAACGGAGGTAAGTTTAAGGCAAGCAATACGTAAAAAACAACAAAACAAATTCTATCCAACTTGAGGCTGATACTATGGCACAACATACTGTTCATGGCTAACGATCCGGCAGGGAATGAATGTCAGGTCAGAGCTTTTGAAGGGGAGAGGTGATGATCAGGACAGGTGTGCAGATTACTGATGGGATACAGGTGCGGGTGAACATCGATCTCCCAACAAGCTAATTCGCCCGGAAACCAGACAGGGTGCGTTCCAGGACACCGGAAACACACTCCAGGACAGAAACACAGGCAAACACAGACTCAGGAAGCGGGATTCGTGACAATTAGTTACATTGTTTTAGTTTGAATGTGCAGACTGGCACTAAGAATAGAACAGCGGGAACGTTTCCCAATTCAGCAACACTATTAGTGCAATGCCCCTTAAAGTGTTGCCAGTGCCTCCTCCTCCCTTCCTCATGGGCTAGGTCGGTCTTCTGTGGGCTGCTCTGTGGCCCATCCCGTGTCCCCTGCCCTCATGCCTTGAACCTTGCTTGCTCTCAGTGGATACAGCTGGAGAATACAAGGCAATCCCATTGTGAGCCACTCGGGAGCCATGAACAATATGACCAATATATATTGTCCTGCTAATAACAGGGTTAGTAATATATCTGTGAGAATATCCAACAGGCTTTTATATAATTCTAAATTAATAATAATAATCGCTTTGTTTAAAAAACAACAATATTTTGGAGATGATTTTATTTTCAAATAATTTAAAATGAGCGAAACAAACGGCCATTCTTGATAATGGGGTGAGACATTGTTACTAATTTGTAAATAAAGCCAGTTGTCTCCCAGTCAAGGCGGTACAGGTATTGAACCAGAATCTGTAGCAACACAGCTTGCGCTGCTATTCATTATACTCAGGCACTGTATAATGTGACTGGTCTGGAGTGGCCTACAGTAAATCAAAATAATCTTAATGAAATAAAATAAGAAAATCCTTAGTGTAACAACAGTTTTAGTAAGTAATACTGAAGTCGTGCACAATTATCAGTTTCTATTTAGGTTTATGTTGCCCATTCATTGTTAGTTAGAGACACAGTAGGAACCAAAAGCATAATCAGTGCACTAACTCCCCCTTGCACTCATCTGGCGTAATGAAGTGGTAGGGTACCATACTAAACCACAAATTACCTCTAAATCCCGCAGCATAATTGCAAAACTTTTAGTGGAGCACCCACTGTAGTTGTATCTCCCTGCTTGTGCCATCAAACTATGGAATTATAATGGTGACAGAACTTTGTGAGATTGTATTTAGAATGTTGTGGTGGTATGTTAAGATTCATGGTTGCACGTATGATTCACAAATGTGTGATTTCATTTCGCAAGCTTGTATCATGATGTGTGAACGATTTAACAATGGTCGCAAACTTGTATCTTGACATTTGAATACATTCAACAAAATGTCCATTTATGAGTATGAATATTCTGCTGTAAAACAAAAATTTACTTGCAGATTTTGAATCTGTACACACTGAGCTATTTCACTGTTGTCACGTAACCAAGAGATTCATACGTTTGTAAAAAACAATTGTACGTTTGTAGAAAGAGATTCACAAGTAAAACATTGATTTGTGCTCTGAGGCAGGACCTTTTACTCCTGACCAATCAGATCCCTCTGCCAAAACCAAAGCCACCTAACCACTGGCTGGATTATTGCATCAATCAAATCTCAGGAAGGAGCTACCCACATGAGCAAGAGAGGATGAGGTAAATTAAACTAATATGATCAACTTGAAAATAATTGTTTATTTTATTTGTGTTCATCGATTTTTTGGGGAAAAGACAAACTCCAGACCAGCCATTGCATTGACAGCGGTTATTGTGTCAGCTAGCTGGCCTCAAAAATGCACACTAGCTTTACCATCAACTGGCTAGCTTTATCAGGCAGCTTTATATTCGAGTTACAAACAAATATATTTGCTAGTTAACCATCTGTTTGATAAAGTTGATTATGAATGCCATTAGCTAGCTACATTTAATGCTGGGTACTATTTTACATCAATAGCAGTCAAGATTAATCGTCACCTTATTTCAGTTTCAACTGAAAGTTGTCAATTCTTGGTTATCGTTACGAACCCTGCCTAACAAGTTGAATCAGCAATACAAAACTCTGGTGTAATTATTTATTTACTAAATACCTAACTAATCACACAGAATTACATATACAAATAATGGATCACACATTGATTAACCTCTCTTGTGCAAGTGTGACGCTAGCGTCCCACCTCGACAACAGCGAGTGAAATTGCAGTGCGCCAAATTCAAAACAACAGAAACCCCATAATTAAAATTCCTCAAACATACAAGTATTATACACCATTTTAAAGATACACTTCTTCTAAATCCAACCACAGTGTCTGATTTTAAAAAGGCTTTACTGCGAAAGCACACCATGCAATATTTTTAGGTCAGCACCTAGTCACAGAAAACCATACAGCCATTTTACAGCCAAGGAGAGGCCTCACAAAAGTCAGAAATAGCGATTAAATTAATCACTAACCTTTGATGTTCTTCATCAGATGGCACTCATAGAACTTCATGTTACACAATACATGTATGTTTTGTTCGATAAAGTTCATATTTATATCCAAAAATCTCAGTTTACATTGGCTCGTTATGTTCAGAAATGCATTGTCTCAAACAAACATCCGGTGAAAGTGCAGAGAGCCACATCAAATTACATAAATACTCATCATAAACATTGATAAACAATACAAGTGTTAAACATACGAATAAAGATAAACTTCTCCTTAATGCAACCGCTGTGTCAGGCTTTACGGCGAAAGCACACTTTGCAATTAGGTTAGGTCAGCACCTAGCCACAGAAACCAATACAGCCATTTTCCAGCCAAGGAGACGGCACACAAAAGTCAGAAATAGCATTAAAATGAATCACTTACCTGTGATGATCTTCATCTGGTGGCACTCCCAGGTCTCCATGTTAGACAATAAATGTTTGTTTTGTTCGATAATGTCCCTCTTTATGACCAAAACCTCCTTTTTGTTTGCGCGTTTTGTCCATTAATCCGAATGCTCAAGGCGCGTGCACTAATTCCATACGAAAAGTTTTTAAAAAGTACAATAAAAGTTAGTAGAAACATGACAAACGATGTTTAAAATCAATCCTCCGGTTGTTTTTGTCATAAAAATCAATAATATTTCATCCGGACAAAAGCTTCGTCAACTGAAAAAGAGAAACAAAGAAGGGGCGTTCCTGATCAGACGCATTTCCACTGGCCACTGATTGAAAGTGTTGTAACTCCCTCATTTTTCAGAGTAAAAGCCTGAAAGAATGCCTAAAGACTGGCCACATGTAGAAGAAGCCATAGAACACATTAAACCTCTCTGATCTCCCCATCCCGGATCCGGTATCGTGAATACAGACTCAAGCTCATTACCATAACGCAACGTTAACTATTCATGAAAATCGCAAATTAAATGAAATAAATATGCCATCTCTCAAGCTTAGCCTTTTGTAAACAACACTGTAATCTCAGATTTTCAAAATATGCTTCTCAACCATAGGAAAACAATCATTTGTGTAAAAGTAGCTAGCTAGCGTAGCATTTAGCGTTAGCATTAGCGTTAGCATCCAGCACGCAACATTTCAACAAAAACATAAAATCCTTCAAATAAAATAATTTACCTTTGAAGAACTTCGGATGTTTTCAATGAGGAGACTCTCAGTTAGATAGCAAATGCTCAGTTTTTTCCTAAAAGATTCTTTGTGTATTAGAAATAGCTCCGTTTTGTACATCACATTTGGCTACAAAAAAAACCTGAAAATTCAGTCCTCAAAACGCGAACTTTTTTCCAAATTAACTCCATAATATCGACTGAAAACATGGCAAACGTGGTTAGAATCAATCCTCAAGGTGTTTTTCACATATCTCTTCGATGATATATCGTTCGTGGAAGCATGGTTTCTCCTTGCAATCAAATGGAAAAATACTTGCAGCTGGCTTTGCGCACCAATTTCGACGAAGGACACCAGGCAGACACTTGGAAAATGTAGTCTCTTATGGTCAATCTTCCAATGATATGTCTACAAATGCGTCACAATGCTGCCGACATCTTGGGGAAACGGCAGAAGGTCTAAGCTTATTCCTGTCGCAGTCACAGCCATATAAGGAGACATTAGAAAACAGAGCTTCAGAAATTCTGCGAATTTCCTGTTTGACGTTTCATCTTGGTTTCGCCTGTAGAATGAGTTCTGGGGCACTTACAGACAATATCTTTGCAGATTCTGAAACTTCAGAGTGTTTTCTTTCAAAAACTGTCAAGAATATGCATAGTCGAGCATCTTTTCGTGACAAAATATCGCGCTTAAAACGGGAACGTTTTTTATCCAAAAATGAAATAGCGCCCCTAGAGATCCAACAGGTTAACTGTCTTTGTATGGTGGATAGGCTTTCAATAGAAAAATAGCCTTTCAAAATAACAGTACTTCCTGGTTGGATTTTCCTCGGGTTTTCGCCTGCCATATGAGTTCTGTTATACTCACAGACATTACTTTCACAGGTTTCGAAACTTTAGAGTGTTTCCTATCCAAATCTACTAATTATATGCATATCCTATCTTCTGGGCCTGAGTAGCAGGCAGTTTAATTTGGGCACGCTTTTCATCCAAAATGCCGAATGCCGCCCCCTACCCTAGTGAAGTTTTAATGATTATGTCCTACAAGAAAATGTCCCTGAGGGACGGAACCTGTATGACGGCTGGTTACACAAAGAGAGGGGGTTGGGCTTGAATGGAAGTGCTGGAGGACTGAAGAACAAAGGGAGAAGCTATGCTATCGTAAATACAGAATCTTATGCATTCTAAATAACCGTCCATTTGGAAAATGCAATAAATATTTAATCTGAGCTGCGTCTCAATGGAAGGCCGTGTTGTAGATGGAAGGCCGTGTTGCCCAACAGAGATCTTCCTGTCCTCGGAAGAATGTCTCTGGTGGTAAATTGAATACGTTGTAGTATCGTCGTTGTGTGTTAGACTGGATCCGTCGTCCGTCCTTTCCTAGCCTACGTTTACAGCGGCCGCTGCTAACTCAACGGCTAGGAGTTATCACTTCTGTAGTGAATAAGAGTTCAAAGTTCATACCATTCGCAACCAAAGCTCACGCTGAGGTTGGCTTAGTTCTGTAGTTGACATGTTAGTCCTTTTTAATGTCCTCACGTCCTCGGAACCGAAAGTTATATTTCGTAAAGGGCTTATATAGTGGAGGGAGAGAAGGGTGTGTTTCATAGTTTATAACCAATGTCTCTTCATAGAGGCGGGCCACTGATTAACCTCTTGGATCTCTAGGGGCGCTATTTCATTTTTGGATAAAAAACGTTCCCGTTTTAAGCGCAATATTTTGTCACGAAAAGATGCTCGACTATGCATATTATTGACCGTTTTGGAAAGAAAACACTCTGAAGTTTCAGAATCTGCAAAGATATTGTCTTTAAGTGCCCCAGAACTCATTCTACAGGCGAAACCAAGATGATACGTCAACCAGGAAATGAGCAGAATTTCTGAAGCTCTGTTTTCCATTGTCTCCTTATATGGCTGTGATTGCGCAAGGAATGAGCCTACACTTTCTGTCGTTTCCCCAAGGTGTTTGCAGCATTGTGACGTATTTGTAGGCATATCATTGGAAGATTGACCATAAGAGACTACATTTTCCAAGTGTCCGCCTGGTGTCCCTGCGTCGAAATTGGAGCGCAAAGCCAGGTGCAATTATTTTTCCATTTGAGAGCAAGGAGAAACCAGGCTTCCACGAAGGATATATCATCGAAGAGATATGTGGAAAAACACCTTGAGGATTGATTCTAAACCACGTTTGCCATGTTTCAGTCGATATTATGGAGTTAATTTGGAAAAAAAGTTCGTGTTTTGAGGGCTGAATTTTCGTTTTAAAAAAAAAAAATTTTTGGTAGGGAAATGTGATGTACAAAACGGAGCTATTTCTAATACACAAAGAATCTTTTTGGAAAAACTGAGCATCTGCTATCTAACTGAGAGTCTCCTCATTGAAAACATCAGAAGTTCTTCAAAGGTAAGTTATTTTATTTGAAGGCTTTACTTGTTTTTGTGATAGTTGCCTGCTAAATGCTAACGGTAATGCTAACGCTAAATGCTACGCAAGCTAGCTACTGTTACACAAATGATTGTTTTCCTATGGTTGAAAAGCATATTTTGAAAATCTGAGATGACAGTGTTGTTAACAAAAGGCTAAGCTTGAGAGATAGCATATTTATTTCATTTCATTTGCGATTTTCATGAATAGTTAACGTTGCGTTATGGTAATGAGCTTAGAATCCCGGATCCGGGTTTGGTCGTCGCAACAGGTTAAGCAGAGCTTTAACCTTATGAAAACCCAATTCTCTCATTTGGAAGCTATAATTACATTTCATCTTTTCACAAATAGTTTCATATTTAAACATTTAAAAACACACAACAATAACCCTAACCCTAACAACCGAACTGACATCATATTCAAATACCAACGCATATTTTCAACTGGTTGGATTACCAAAATGTGGTTCCTTTCCCCCCACTTTTTGATGTTCCCAGACTCTATATGTTTAACAAAAAATCGAAATCAAATCAAATCAAATGTATTTGTCACATACACATGGTTAGCAGATATTAATGCGAGTGTAGCGAAATGCTTGTGCTTCTAGTTCCGACAATGCAGTAATAACCAACGAGTAATCTAACTAACAATTCCAAAACTACTACCTTATCCACACAAGTGTAAAGGGATAAAGAATATGTACATAAAGATATATGAATGAGTGATGGTACAGAGCGGCATAGGCAAGATGCAGTAGATGGTATGGAGTACAGTATATACATATGAGATGAGTAATGTAGGGTATGTAAACAAAGTGGCATAGTTTAAAGTGGCTAGTGATACATGTATTACATAAAGATGCAGTAGATGGTATGGAGTACAGTATATACATATGAGATGAATAATGTAGGGTATGTAAACATTATATTAAGTAGCATTGTTTAAAGTGGCTAATGATATATTTTACATCAATTCCCATCAATTCCCATTATTAAAGTGGCTGGAGTTGAGTCAGTGTGTTGGCAGTAGCCACTCAATGTTAGTGGTGGCTGTTTAACTGTCTGATGGCCTTGAGATAGAAGCTGTTTTTCAGTCTCTCGGTCCCAGCTTTGATGCACCTGTACTGACCCCGCCTTCTGGATGATAGCGGGGTGAACAGGCAGTGGCTCGGGTGGTTGTTGTCCTTGATGATCTTTATGGCCTTCCTGTGACATCGGGTGGTGTAGGTGTCCTGGAGTGCAGATAGTGATGCCCCCGGTGATGCGTTGTGCAGACCTCACTACCCTCTTGAGAGCCTTACGGTTGTGGGCAGAGCAGTTGCCGTACCAGGCGGTGATATAGCCCAACAGGATGCTCTCGATTGTGCATCTGTAGAAGTTTGTGAGTGCTTTTGGTGACAAGCCAAATTTCTTCAGCCTCCTGAGGTTGAAGAGGCACTGCTGCGCCTTCTTCACGATGCTGTCTGTGTGGGTGGACCAATTCAGTTTGTCTGTGATGTGTACGCCGAGGAACTTGAAACTTACTACCCTCTCCTCTACTGTCCCGTCGATGTGGATAGGGGGGTGTTCCCTCTGCTGTTTGCTGAAGTCCACAATCATCTTCTTAGTTTTTGTTGACGTTGAGTGGGAGGTTATTTTCCTGACATCACACTCCGAGGGCCCTCACCTCCTCCCTGTAGGCGGTCTCGTTGCTGTTGGTAATCAAGCCTACCACTGTAGTGTCGTCCGCAAACTTGATGATTGAGTTTGAGACGTGCCTGGCCACGCAGTCGTGGGTGAACAGGGAGTACAGGAGAGGGCTCAGAACGCACCCTTGTGGGGCCCCAGTGTTGAGGATCAGCGGGGTGGAGATGTTGTTATCTACCCTCACCACCTGGGGGCGGCCCGTCAGGAAGTCCAGTACCCAGTTGCACAGGGCGTGGTCGAGACCCATGGTCTTGAGCTTGATGACGAGTTTGGAGGGTACTATGGTGTTAAATGCTGAGCTGTAGTCGATGAACAGCATTCTCACATAGGTATTCTTCTTGTCCAGATGGGTTAGGGCAGTGTGCAGTGTGGTTGAGATTGCATTGTCTGCGGACCTATTTGGGCGGTAAGCAAATTGGAGTGGGTCTAGGGTGTCAGGTAGGGTGGAGGTGATATGGTCCTTGACTAGTCTCTCAAAGCACTTCATGATGACGGAAGTGAGTGCTACGGGGCGGTAATCGTTTAGCTCAGTTACCTTAGCTTTCTTGGGAACAGGAACAATGGTGGCCCTCTTGAAGCATGTGGGAACAGCAGACTGGGATAAGGATTGATTGAATATGTCCGTAAACACACCAGCCAGCTGGTCTGCGCATGCTCTGAGGGCGCGGCTGGGGATGCCGTCTGGGCCTGCAGCCTTGCGAGGGTTAACACGTTTAAATGTTTTACTCACCTCGGCTGCAGTGAAGGAGAGTCCGCATGTTTTGGTTGCGGGCCGTGTCAGTGGCACTGTATTGTCCTCAAAGCGGGCAAAAAAGTTATTTAGTCTGCCTGGAAGCAAGACATCCTTGTCCGTGACTGGGCTGGTTTTCTTTTTGTAATCCATTATTGACTGTAGACCCTGCCACATACCTCTTGTGTCTGAGCCGTTGAATTGAGATTCTACTTTGTCTCTATACTGACGCTTAGCTTGTTTGATTGCCTTGGAGGGAATAGCTACACTATTTGTATTCGGTCATGTTTCCGGTCACCTTGCCCTGATTAAAAGCAGTGGTTCGCACTTTCAGTTTCACGCGAATGCTGCCATCAATCCACGGTTTCTGGTTTGGGAATGTTTTAATCGTTGCTATGGGAACGACATCTTCAACGCACGTTCTAAAGAACTCGCTCACCAAATCAGCGTATTCGTCAATGTTGTTGTTTGACGCAATACGAAACATATCCCAGTCCACGTGATGGAAGCAGTCTTGGAGCGTGGAATCAGATTGGTCGGAACAGCATTGAACAGACCTCAGCGCGGGAGCTTCTTGTTTTAGCTTCTGTCTGTAGGCAGGGAGCAACAAAATGGAGTCGTGGTCAGCTTTTCCGAAAGGAGGGCGGGGGAGGGCCTTATATGCGTCGCGGAAGTTAGAATAGCAATGATCCAAGGTTTTACCAGCCCTGGTTGCGCAATCGATATGCTGATACAATTTAGGGAGTCTTGTTTTCAGATTAGCCTTGTTAAAATCCCCAGCTACAATGAATATTTCTTAATTCCATACTTTTACTTTTACATTTGTGTGCATTGTTGTGTATTGATTAGTTATTACTGAACTATTGGAGCTAGGAACACAAGAATTTCACTACAGCCACTATAACATCTTTAACCTCTCTGCGCACAGAACCCGTTAGCGGGATGAAATTCGACAACATACAGTGATCACTACATAAATAGTCATATTAAACATTCATGAAAATACAAGTGTCTCACATGTTTCGAAAGCCTATAATCTTGCTAATCCAACTGCGTTGTCAGATTTAAAAAAGGATTTACTGCGAAAGAATGCGATGCGATTATCTGAGGATAGAGCCCCCTAAAAAACTACTATTTCAACCAGCACAAAATCACAAACTGCAATAAAATAAATAGTTTACCTTTGACGATCTTCCTCTGTTTGCAATCCCAATGCTCATTGTTACACAATGAATGGTCTTTGTTTTTATAGCCTAACACAAAACATTTTGTGAACCGCTTGTGTCGTGAATTCCGTCTCATTCCATTTTCAACGACACATTCGATGTAAATACACACACGAAATGTGACTTTTCCAGTCATGTTTGGTTTCATGGCAATCAACTGGTTTGTTTGTAACACAACCAAACGTGATGGGTCATTTCGCGGGATATATTGAATGAAAGATACCGATTTGAAGACAAGTAATGACATCATTGTGCACCAATGATATGACCGCTGTTTCGTTGATTGACTGTATTTCAACCTAATGACCACTGATCGTCTTGAAATCTAGATGGGTAGATAGCCAATGAGCTGAGGTAAACGGCAATATGTAATGTTTATGTGTTGGAAGACCAACCCATGTAGTAAAGAGGTTCATTCGCCATTGACGATTCATACCGGAAGGAGCCACGCATGTTACGCACAGCATTGTTTTGGAAAGTGCATCTTCAGCTGTTTATATATCAATCAGTATGGCGACTAAGTCAGGGAAAGCTAAATCTAAGTCTAGATATATAGCTGTACACACAATTTTAGAAGAAATTGATAGGGAAAATGAGACAGAGATTGTTGGAGGACGATTCATTTAGCGATTCCCAAATGGAGGAATATTTTTTGAACGGAGAGGACATTGTTTTGGACTGGTAAGTTTTTCTCATGCCAATGCCGTTGTTTGAAATTAATAATATCAAATATTATTTGTGAAATGAAATAGCCTATTTGAGGCTGTTGAGGGGAGGGCAGGCCCACAACAATGGCCAAAGTGAAATGGAGACAGTAGATACAGCTGGTCTGTTGTAATATAATTAAGACAGCAGATCTAGCTGAAATGTCATAATATAAAATAGACAGTAGATTTAGCTGGTCTGTCATAATATAAATGAGACAGTAGATCTAGCAGGTCTATAATAATATATTCAACCTTATGTTCCCTGTACTCTATATATATCTGTTTATTATACATGTTGATACAGGGCTCATATGTGAAACTATTCTAACTGAACATTTTCTTTCACAGTGACACTGACTCCGAATGGGAGACCCCAGTGCCAAGGTGTCTATCCCCCACTGAAGCTGGTTCATCCAGCTCCTGCCACAAGTGGTGTTCATCTGCTCAAATTTATTTCTGCAGTCATGGATGTGCCTCAGGGCCAAAAGGGCACAGCATGGAGGCGTCGCTGTGTTCTTTGCAATTGAAGTCCCCTATCACCTGCACCACATGCTTGGTGACCCTCTGCTTTACAGCAGAAAGAGACTGCTATGGCACCTGGCATCAGCAGCACAATATTGTGTAGAGGACTGAGGGTCTTCCAAATATGGAAAGTGTTATTTTGTAAATGTATATTTTCTTCATGTTTTTTCTCCATTTTTTGGGGTGTGTGTTAGAATGCCATTTTGGTATTTTGTATATAGTTATTCCATTCAAAATGTATAACTTCACCAATTTGGCCACATTTGGGTTACTTGTGCGGGACACCTGGGTGACTTCATGATACATGTCATGTAGCACACTCATTTTGAAAGTACTGTTGCCCTCTTGTGTTTTTCACTGAAATTGTCCCCATCATCCTATCTGAATGTTTGTTTTGTCTTGTTCATTTTAAAGATGATGATACAACAATAAAAAAGTATGTTTTTTTCATTGTATTATCTAAACCAGATCTATTGTGTTGTATTCTCCTACATTCAATTCACATTTACACAAACTTCAGAGTGTTTTCTTTCAAATTAAATCAAGAATATGCATATCCTTGGTTCTGAGCCTGAGCTACAGGCAGTTAGATTTGGGTATGTTTTCAGGTGGAAATTGAAAAAAGTAGGGGGGTAGCTGTAAGAGTTTAAATATGTGTATGTGACCAATAACATTTGGTTTGATTTGAAAGGGTTCTACCTGGAACCAAAAAGAGTTATCCTATGGGGACAGCTTAAGAACCCCTTTGGAACCATTCTTTCTAAGAGTGTAGGAACCAATCAGGCCATAACAGGGGGGAACCTACCTGAATCTGTCTCAATAAGAAACGCTTGCTTTTGTTTTGTGCAAAACGTTTTACTACGGTGTCCACTAATGATTACACCGCAGGGTATAGGTTAGTGGAGGAAGGCAGAGAGACAGGTTCATTACCCCGGGTTATAGTGGAGAGATGGAGAGGCCATAGAGATCCTATTCAGTGACTAGTGTTCTATTTGTAATTCTATGAGAGAGACTGGATAAAATTAGTCTGACAATAGGGGAAGGAGATAGTGATGTAGGCTATGTCTGCTATCCCAGCCAGGTCAAATGTTGTCAGTCTTATTGGGTTACTTGACATTATCTCATGAATAAGTCCTATCTCGGGACATAACCTCTCTCTCTGTCTCTGTCTCTCTACTATTCATCACCGATGAGTCCTAGCTTGGGACATGACCTCTCTCTCTCTCTTTCTGTCTCTGACCGTGATGCCAGGGCTTGACTGTGAAGGTAGCTGATATAAAGCATATTTCTGATGTTCAGAGCTTCTACAGGTTAGTAGTGGAGTGAAGGTCAGGGTTACAGTTAAGATAGAGCCGTCGTCGATTGGCCTAATCATCTTTGTATCGTAGTCTGTGATATGTCTACATAGGCCCTGTCTGAATGTCATTTGCCTGTTTCTAATTTTGTAGGGGAACATGTCCCTCTAGTCTACACACTTGATTTGTCTTTAGTGTTTGTTTTATTTAGTCACATTTTGTCTGTCTGCCAACCTAATGCTTTGCACTATCAATGCTCTTATCGCCTGCCTGTGTCACGGAGTTAAGAAAGAGCAGTAAAATTCTCTCCAGGGTCATTCCACCTCAAAAAGCACAAGAAAGAGGATTTCAACGTCCACCATCTCAGATTGTTCTGAAATTGTTTTGGTTGTTAGAAACAGATAAGATTAGCATTCTTGCAACATTGTTTTGTTTGACATATCGTTTAATCTCTGAGAAATTACGCTAATTGGTCAAACCTAAATATAGTACATAACATACAATTTGGACCAAACTTTTTTCTAACAATGAGAAAGACATGAGGAATCCCCAAAAAGTGTCAAAAGCCACCCAAGGACCACCCCCACCTCACACAAATCCCACCCCAACAACCAGTATATAGCCAGTCACGGACTCCCCCACACCTCACACCAATCCCGTCTCAACAACCAGTATATAGCCACCCACGGACTCCCCCACACCTCACACCAATCCCACCCCAACAACCAGTATATGTCCACCCACGGACTCCCCCACACCTCACACCAATCCCACCTAAACAACCAGTATATAGCCACCCACAGACTCCCCCCACCTCACGCCAATCCCACCCCAACAATGAGTATATTGTATCAGTTCTCTATGTTTGACCAGTTCTATGGAGCTGCGGCTCTGAGTATTGTTTCTTCATACTATATAATGTATTCCCAGGGAATATGGTTGCTTTTTTTAACCAAATTTGCCATCCTGATGATATTGGTGCTGTTCCTGCCTGCCTGCCCGCCTGCCAGTTTATTTTCTAATGTTATTTTCCTCAACCATGATATTATCTCATGTTCATTCACATTTTGGCAGAGCTGGTCATATCTCTGGATCTGAAAACAGTAACATGTATATATTTATACATTTACAACAATACATCTTAGTTTAGTTGACCAATCTGTAATATGGATTTATAACTATCTATCTATATCTATCTATAATTACCATAATTATATCATTCTTATCTTGAAAACATAGACCAACATCAACAAACCACTCTGTTTAAGTTATTGGGCTCATGTTAACACACTTGTACGAAAACATTAATACTACTGCTCCAGCCAATTTAGTCTGGAAGAAAACCTGATCCACTAAGATATACGCTGAATTAAACCAATAGTCAGATGTTATTAATGACCAACCCATATGCATACAGTGTTTAATTAACTATTCACAGGTGAAATTAACAGATAGCACTGGGCTTCCTCAGTCAATGGAATGAGACCTGATACCATCAATGGCATTCCTCTTGTCCCTCTTTCTCCCTTATTTTCTGCTGGTGTCTTTTGGTTATCAACCAATCATCAAACAGTGTTCCCATCCCTCCAGGAGAGGGAGGAATGGTGGGGAGAGGAGAGGATATGAGGAGAGGATGGGGAGGAGAGGAGAGGACAGGTGAGGTGAAGATGGGGAGAGGATGGGGGTGGAAAAGGGGGTAGGAGGAGGGAGGAGGAGGGGGGAGGAGAAGGGGTGATTGTAATTACCTAGTAGGTTCCATGGCAGGTCATTAATAAAACACAGTTATCTCAACGTGACCACGTCTTATCATGCTTATCTCAGGAAATATTTGGGAATTTGAGCCAATATTTAAAATGTTGCTCTACGATATATGTATTGTATAATGCAAAAGGCCAGTGTGTGTGTTCCATCTGGTTCCAGGTACAAGTGTGGTGGAATTACATGGGCCAGCCTCATAATGCATGATGGATCTTACCCAGCCTGCAAATGCAGATAAGGAGAGAATTACGGAGAGGAATAGTCCTGCTAAATGGAGATTTAAAGGGCTATAAGTTACATATGCATTGCTTATTCCTTTGCCACATACATCAATGCCGAGTTAGGAGAAATGAATAGTCAGGGGTATATATATACATCACTGGGGGTAATGCAGTAGGGAGGGAGATAGTCTGAGACCATGCATAGATTATTCCACAACGTGGTGGTAGCCTCGAGGTTAGAGAAACGGAACAGAGGGCCATATGGAGGGTTGCCAGTTTAAATCCCAATGTTGACAGGGGGAGTCTGGCGGGGAGTGAGCTGTCAACAGGAGGGTTGCCAGATCAAATCCCAATGCTGAACGGGGGTACCTGGCGTGGAGTGAGCTGTCAACAGGAGGGTTACTGGCATCAATATCTCAGGTGCCACCTAACTCTGATGTTCCCTTGAATTAGGACCTTAACTCCCTGAACTGCCCATTGGGTGTTGCTCTGTGGCTGCTCTTTGGCTGCCCTGTGGCTGCCCTGTGGCTGACCTGTGGCTGACCTGTGGCTGTCCCCTACTCCAGCCTCTCTAACCTAGTCTGTATTAGTGTGTATATCAGTTAAAAGCAGAAGACACATTTCTATCTCGTATGGACTATTAAAGCACATCTTATCTATCACATATAGATGGAACCTTACTTAACTAAACTCTATCTAATAGAGATGGAACATTACTCTACTACACTCTATCTAAAAGAGATGGAACAAAACTCTACTACACTCTATCTAACAAAGATGGAACATTACTCTACTACACTCTATCTAATAGAGATGGAACAAAACTCTACAACACTCTATCTAATAGAGATTGAACAAAATTATACTACAATCTATTTAATAGAGGTGGAACAAAACTCTACTACACTCTATCTAATAGAGATGGAACAAAACTCTACTACACTTTATCTAATAGAGGTGGAACATTACTCTACTACACTCTATCTAATAGAGATGGAACAAAACTCTACTACACTCTATCTAATAGAGATGGAACAACACTCTACTACACTATATCTAATAGAGATTGAACAAAACTCTACTACACTATCTAATAGAGATGGAACAAAATTATACTACACTATCTAATACAGGTGGAACAAAACTCTACTACACTCTATCTAATAGAGATGGAACAAAACTCTACTACACTTTATCTAATAGAGATGGAACAAAACTTTACTACACTTTATCTAATAGAGATGGAACATTACTATACTACACTATATCTAATAGAGATTGAACATTACTATACTACACTATATCTAATAAAGATTGAACAAAACTCTACTACACTATATCTAATAGAGATGGAACAAAATGATACTACACTATCTAATACAGGTGGAACAAAACTCTACTACACTCTATCTAATAGAGATGTAAAAAAAAAAATCTACTACACTCTATCTAATAGAGATGTAACAAAACTCTACTACACTTTATCTAATAGAGATGGAACATTACTCTACTACACTCTATCTAATAGAGATGGAACATTACTCTACTACACTCTATCTAATAGAGATGGAACAAAACTCTACTACACTCTATCTAATAGAGATGGAACAAAATTATACTACACTATCTAATTGTAACGGGTTTCGTCTTCATACGAAGGAGAGTCGGACCAAAATGCAGCGTGTGGTTTACGATCCATGTTTATTAATAATACGAAACACGAATCTCCAATACAATACTACAAAACAAAACGTAACGAAAACCTAAACAGCCTATCTGGTGAAAAACACATAGACAGGAACAATCACCCACAAACACACAGTGAAACCCAGGCTACCTAAATATGGTTCCCAATCAGAGACAATGACGAACACCTGCCTCTGACTGAGAACCATATCAGGCTGAACATAGAAATAGACAAACAAGACATGAAACATAGAATACCCACTCAGATCACACCCTGACCAATCAAAACATAGAAAATACAAAGTAAACTATGGTCAGGGCGTGACAGTACCCCCCCCCCCCAAGGTGCGGACTCCGGCCGCAAAACCTGAACCTATAGGGGAGGGTCTGGGTGGGCATCTGTCCGCGGTGGCGGCTCTGGCGCTGGACGTGGACCCCACTCCATGACAGTTTTAATCCCCCTCCTAAACGTCCCTAAATAGGTTACCCACCACAATGATAACATGGGACAGAGGGACAGCTCGGGACAGAGGTAACTCGGGACAGATAGGTAGCTCAGCACTGAGAGGAAGCTCAGCACTGAGAAGAAGCTCAGCACTGAGAAGAAGCTCAGCACTGAGAGGAAGCCCAGGCAGGTAGTAGAAACTACCAGAACCTGGCTGGCTGGCGGTTTCAGCAGATCCTGGTCGACTAGCAGATCTGGGAGAATCTGGTCGACTGGCGGATCTGGGAGAATCTGGTCGACTGGCGGATCTGGGAGAATCTGGTCGACTGGCGGATCTGGGAGAATCTGGTCGACTGGCGGATCTGGGAGAATCTGGTCGACTGGCGGATCTGGGAGAATCTGGTCGACTGGCGGATCTGGGAGAATCTGGTCGACTGGCGGATCTGGGAGAATCTGGTCGACTGGCGGATCTGGGAGAATCTGGACGACTGGCAGATCTGAGAGAGTCTGGACGACTGGCAGATCTGGAAGAGTCTGGTCGACTGGCAGATCTGGAAGAGTCTGGTCGACTGGCAGATCTGGAAGAGTCTGGTCGACTGGCAGATCTGGAAGAGTCTGGTCGACTGGCAGATCTGGAAGAGTCTGGTCGACTGGCAGATCTGGAAGAGTCTGGACGACTGGCAGATCTGGAAGAGTCTGGACGACTGGCAGATCTGGAAGAGTCTGGACGACTGGCAGATCTGGAAGAGTCTGGACGACTGGCCGATCTGGAAGAGTCTGGACGACTGGCCGATCTGGAAGAGTCTGGTCGACTGGCAGCTCTGTCTGCTCCATGCTGACTGGCTGCTCCATGCTGACTGGCAGCTCTGGTTGCTCCATGCTGACTGGCTGCTCCATGCTGACTGGCAGCTCTGGCTGCTCCATGCTGACTGGCTGCTCTGGCTGCTCCATGCTGACTGGCTGCTCTGGCTGCTCCATGCTGACTGGCTGCTCCCTGCTGACTGGCTGCTCCATGCTGACTGGCGGCCCTGGCTGCTCCATGCTGACTGGCGGCCCTGGCTGCTCCATGCTGACTGGCGGCCCTGGCTGCTCCATGCTGACTGGCGGCCCTGGCTGCTCCATGCTAACTGGCAGCTCTGGCGGCTCCTTGCAGACTGGCAGCTCTGGCGGCTCCTTGCAGACTGGCAGCTTTGGCGGCATCCTGCAGACAGGCAGCTCTGGCGGCTCCTTGCAGACTGGCAGCTCCATGCAGACTGGCAGCTCTATGCAGACTGGCAGCTCCATGCAGACTGGCAGCTCCTTGCAGACTGGCAGCTCCTTGCAGACTGGCAGCTCCTTGCAGACTGGCAGCTCTAAGCTAACTGGCAGCTCTATGCTAACTGGCAGCTCTATGCTAACTGGCAGTTCTGAACAGGCGGGAGACTCCGGCAGCGCTGTAGAGGCGGAAAGCTCTGACAGCGCTAAACAGGCGGGAGACTCCGACAGCGCTGGAGAGGAGGAGGGCTCCGACAGCGCTGGACAGGCGAGGCGCACTGTAGGCTTGATGCGTGGTACTGGCACTGGTGGTACTGGGCCAAGGACACGCACAGGAAGCCTGGTGCGGGGAGCTGCTACCGGAGGGCTGGGGTGTGGAGGTGGTACTGGAAAAACCGGACCGTGCAGGCGCACTGGAGCTCTTGAGCACCGAGCCTGCCCAACCTTACCTGGTTGAATGCTCACGGTCGCCCTGCCAGTGCGGCGAGGTGGAATAGCCCGCACTGGGCTCTGCAGGCGAACCGGAGACACCGAGCGCAAGGCTGGTGCCATGTAAGCCGGCCCAAGGAGACGCACTGGGGACCAGCTGCGTAGAGCCGGCTTCATGGCATTAGGCTCGACGCTCAATCTAGCCCGGCCGACACGCGGAGCTGGAATATACCGCACCGGGCTATGCACCCGCACTGGAGACACCGTGCGCACCACTGCATAACACGGTGCCTGTCCGGTCTCTCTAGCCCCCCGGTAAGCACAGGGAGTCTGCTCAGGTCTCCTACCTGGCATAGCCATACTCCCTGTTAGCCCCCCCCCAAGAAATTTTTGGGGCTGCCTCTCAGGCTTCCATCCGCTACGTCGTGCTGCCTCCTCGTATCTGCGCCTCTCAGCTTTCGCCGCCTCCAGTTCTTCTTTGGGGCGGCGATATTCTCCTGGCTGAGCCCAGGGTCCTCTTCCTTCTAATTCGTCCTCCCATGTCCATACCTCCTCTTTGGGCTGCTCCTGTTGTTTCTTCTCCCGCTGCACCTTAGTGCGGCTACACTCCCCTGGTTTAGCCCAGGGTCCTCTCCCATCGAGGATTTCCTCCCATGTCCAGAAATCCTTATTGCGCTTCTCCTCGCGCTGCTCCTGCCTGTTGGCACGCTGCTTTGTCCGTTGGTGGTGGGTGATTCTGTAACGGGTTTCGTCTTCATACGAAGGAGAGTCGGACCAAAATGCAGCGTGTGGTTTACGATCCATGTTTATTAATAATACGAAACACGAATCTCCAATACAATACTACAAAACAAAACGTAACGAAAACCTAAACAGCCTATCTGGTGAAAAACACATAGACAGGAACAATCACCCACAAACACACAGTGAAACCCAGGCTACCTAAATATGGTTCCCAATCAGAGACAATGACGAACACCTGCCTCTGACTGAGAACCATATCAGGCTGAACATAGAAATAGACAAACAAGACATGAAACATAGAATACCCACTCAGATCACACCCTGACCAATCAAAACATAGAAAATACAAAGTAAACTATGGTCAGGGCGTGACACTAATACAGGTGGAACAAAACTCTACTACACTCTATCTAATAGAGATGGAACAAAACTCTAATACACTCTATCTAATAAAGATGTAACAAAACTCTACTACACTTTATCTAATAGAGATGGAACAAAACTCTACTACACTATATCTAATAGAGGTGGAACAAAACTTTACTATACTCTATCTCATAGAGATGTAACAAACTCTACTACACTTTATCTAAAAGAGATGGAACATTACTCTACCACACTATCTAATAGAGATGGAACAAAACTCTACTAAACTCTATCTAATAGAGATGGAACAAAACTCTACTACACTCTATCTAATAGAGATGGAACAAAGCTCTGCTACACTCTATCTAATAGAGATGGAACAAAGCTCTGCTACACTATCTAATAGAGATGGAACAAAACTCTACTACACTCTATCTAAAAGAGATGAAACAAAATTATATTACACTATCTAATAGAGATGGAACAAAACTCTACAACACTTTATCTAATAGAGATGTAACAAAACTTTACTACACTTTATCTAATAGAGATGGAACATTACTCTACTACACTCTATCTAATAGAGATGGAACATTACTCTACTACACTCTATCTAATATAGATGGAACATTACTCTACTACACTCTATCTAATAGAGATGGAACAAAGCTCTGCTACACTCTATCTAATAGAGATGGAACAAAGCTCTGCTACACTATCTAATAGAGATGGAACAAAACTCTACTACACTCTATCTAAAAGAGATGAAACAAAATTATATTACACTATCTAATAGAGATGGAACAAAACTCTACAACACTTTATCTAATAGAGATGTAACAAAACTTTACTACACTTTATCTAATAGAGATGGAACATTACTCTACTACACTCTATCTAATAGAGATGGAACATTACTCTACTACACTCTATCTAATATAGATGGAACATTACTCTACTACACTCTATCTAATAGAGATGGAACATTCCTCTACTACACTCTATCTAATAGAGATGGAACATTACTCTACTACACTCTATCTAATATAGATGGAACATTACTCTACTACACTCTATCTAATAGAGATGGAACATTACTCTACTACACTCTATCTAATAGAGATGGAACATTACTCTACTACACTCTATCTAATAGAGATGGAACATTACTCTACTACACTCTATCTAATAGAGATGGAACATTACTCTACTTCATGGATAATATTTCCACAGTAATGTCCCCACTAAACCATTGGTAACCACTGAGTAGATTAGGTGACAGTCAGTCCAGTGGTGAGCAGGAGGAAGAGAGAGCGTGATAAGAGCAGAAAGAGGAGAGGTGATGTGAGGAAGCTGTCAGACCTGCTCCTCTAACTCCTTTGACAATCTCTGACTAACCTCAGTGTTGAAAGTACTCTTCCCAGGACTTTGAAACAGTACCACTCTCAGCAGGTCTGGTTCATCATCAAAGGCCTGGAGTCAACTGGACATGGAACATAAAAGTGCTTCATTTTCAAAACATTATTTCGTATTGCATTCCAGTGCAACATGACTCTGTGAGGAGGACGACGTGTGATGAGCTATGAGTTCAGATAGAGCCTCCCCTGCTCTGTTACAGGGAGAGAGACAGAACAGACTGTTGCACTGCTCTGTTACAGGGAGACAGACAGGACAGACTATTGTACTGCTCTGTAACAGGGAGACATTCCGGACAGACTGTTGCACTGCTCTGTTACAGGGAGAGAGACAGAACAGACTATTGTACTGCTCTGTTACAGGGAGACGGACAGGACAGACTGTTGTAAATTTCAGTGTTTCTCAAGGTTCCGTTTTAGGACCACAATTGTTTTCACTATATATATTACCTCTTGGTGATGTCATTCGAAAACATAATGTTAACTTTCACTGCTATGCGGATGACACACAGCTGTACATTTCGATGATACATGGTTAAGCCCCAAAATTGCCCTCCCTGGAAGCATGTGTTTCAGACATAAAGAAGTGGATGGCTGCAAATGTTCTACTTTCAAACTCGAACAAAACAGAGATGCTTGTTCTTGGTCCCAAGAAACAAAGGGATCTTCTGTTGAATCTCTCAATTAATCTTGATGGTTGTACAGTCGTCTCAAGTAAAACTGTGAAGGACCTCAGCGTTACTCTGGACACTGATCTCTCTTTTGACGAACATATCAAGACTGTTTCAAGGACATCTATGCAACGTTGCAAAAATCAGAAATGTTGTGTCCAAAAATGATGCAGAAAAATGTATCCATGCTTATGTCACTTCTAGGTTAGACAACTGCAATGCTCTACTTTCCGGCTACCCGGATAAAGCACTAAATAAACTTCAGTTAGTGCTAAATACGGCTGCTAGAATTCTGACTATAACCAAAACATTTGCTCATATTACTCCAGTGCTAGCCTCCCTACTCTGGCTTCCTGTTAAGGCAAGGGCTGAGTTCAAGGTTTTACTGCTAACATACAAAGCATTACATGGGCTTGCTCCTACCTATCTTTCTGATTTGTTCTGGCCGTACATACCTACACGTATGCTACGGTCACAAGACGCAGTTCTCCTAATTGTCCCTAGAATTTCTAAGCAAACAGCTGGAGTCAGAGCTTTCTCCTATAGAGCTCCATTTTTATGGATTGGTCTGCCTACCCATGTGAGAGACGCAGACTCAGTCTCAACCTTTAAGTCTTTATTGAAGACTCATCTCTTCAGTAGGTCCTATGATTGAGTGTAGTCTGGCCCAGGAGTCTGAAGGTGAATGGAAAGGCACTGGAGCAACGAACCGCCCTTGCTGTCTCTGCCTCGCCGGTTCCCCTCTCTCCACTGGGATTCTCTATTACAAGGGCTGAGTCGCTGACTTACTGGTCCTCTCCAATACCGTCCCTAGGATGGGTGCGTAACGTGAGTGTAACGGTTCTTGAGTCGAAGGAGAGGCGGACCAAAACGCAGCGTTGTTACTATTCATGGTTAACCACGCTGCGTTTTGGTCCGCCTCTCCTTCACCGCAAGAAAACCGTTACAGAATCACCCACCACAACAGGACCAAGCAGCGTGGTAACGGGCAACAGCAACAGCGGCGCAAAGAGGAATGGACATGGGATGTATTGGATGGCAAGGGTTGCTACACATGGGAGGAGATCCTGGCGGGAAAGGATCGCCTTCCATGGGAACAGGTGGAGGCAGCTAGGAGAGCAGAGGCAGCCGGAGAGAGGAGCCGGCGATATGAGGGAACACGGCTGGCAAGGAAGCCCGAGAGGCAGCCCCAAAAATTTATTGGAGGGGGGCACACAGGAAGTATGGCGAAGCCAGGTAGGAAACATGAGCCAACTTCCTGTGCTTACCGGAGGGCTAGAGCAGGCACCGTGTTATGCTTTGGAGTGTATGGTGTCCCCAGTGCGGGTGCATAGCCCGGTGTGGTACATTCCAGCTCCGCGTATCGGCCGGGCTAGAGTGGGCATCGAGCCAAGTGCCATGAAGCCGGCTCTACGCATCTGGTCTCCAGTGCGTCTCCTTGGGCCGGCTTACATGGCACCAGCCTTGCGCACGGTGTCCCCGGTTCGCCTGCATAGCCCAGTGCGGGCTATTCCACCTCGCCACACTGGCAGGGCGACCGGGACCATTCAACCGGGTTAGGTTGGGCAGGCTCGGTGCTCAAGAGCTCCAGTGCGCATGCACGGTCCGGTCTATCCGGTACCACCTCCACGCACCAGCCCTCCGGTGGCAGTCCCCCGCACCAGGCTGTCTCTCTGTCTCATCCTTACAGGTGCTCCCGCCTGTCCAGCCGGAGCCTTCCTCCTCTCCAGCGCTGCCGGAGTCTCCCGCCTGTTCGGAGCTGCCAGAACCCCTTATTCCAGAGAGCCTTCCTCTCCAGCTTTGCCGGAGCTTTCCGTCTGCCCAGCGCCATCTGAGCTACCCGTCTGCCCAGCGCCGCCTGAGCCACCCGTCTGCCCAGCGCCGCCTGAACCACCCATCTGCCCAGCGCCGCCAGTGCCGCCAGTCTGCTCAGCGCCGCCAGTGCCGCCAGTCTGCCCAGCGCCGCCAGTGCCGCCAGTCTGCAAGGAGCCGCCAGTGCCGCCAGTCTGCAAGGAGTCGCCAGTGCCGCCAGTCTGCAAGGAGCCGCCAGTGCCGCCAGTCTGCAAGGAGCCGCCAGTGCCGCCAGTCAGCCCAGAGGCGCCAGAGCCCCTCAGCCCAGAGGCGCCAGAGCCCCTCAGCCCAGAGGCGCCAGAGCCCCTCTGTCCAGAGCCCCTGCCCCTCTGTCAAGAGCCCCTGCCCCTCTGTCCAGAGCTTCCGCCCCTCTGTCCAGCGCTTCCGCCCCTCTGTCCAGAGCTTCCGCCCCTCTGTCCCGAGCTTTCCCTCTGTCCCGAGCTGCCCCTCAGTCCAGTGGGGTCATTTAGAAGGGTCGCCATGGTTAGGAGGCCACAGAAGCGGACAATGGGGCGGACTAAGACTATGGTGAAGTGGGGGCCACATCCAGCACCAGAGCCGCCACCGCAGACAGATGCCCACCCAGATCTCCCGAATAGGTTCAGGTTTTGCGGCCGGAGTCCGCACCTTGGGGGGGGGGGGGGGGGGGGGGGGGGGGTACTGTCACACCCTGACCATAGTTTGCTTTGTATGTTTCTATGTTTTGTTTGGTCAGGGTGTGATCTGAGTGGGCATTCTATGTTACATGTCTAGTTTGTCTATTTCTATGTTTGGCCTGATATGGTTCTCAATCAGAGACAGGTGTTAGTCATTGTCTCTGATTGGGAACCATATTTAGGTAGCCTGTTTGGTGTTGGGTTTTGGTGGGTGATTGTTCCTGTCTCTGTGTTTGCACCAGATAGGGCTTTTTTGTTTTTTCACATTTCTTGTTTTTGTTAGTCTATTCATGTATAGTTTCTTTATTAAAGAACCGTGAATAATAACCACGCTGCGTTTTGGTCTGCCTCTCCTTCACCACAAGAAAACCGTTACAGTGAGTGGGTTGAGTCACAGACATGATCTTCCTGTCTGGGTTTGCGCACCCCATTGGGTTGTGCTGTGGTGGAGATCTTTGTGGGCTATACTCAGCCTTGTCTCAGGATGGTAAGTTGGTGGTTGAAGATATCCCTCTAGTGGTGTGGGGGCTGTGCTTTGGCAAAGTAGGTGGGGTTATATCCTGCCTGTTTGGCCCTGTCCGGGGGAATCGTTGGATGGGGACACACTCTCCCCACCCCTCCTGTCCCAGCCTCCAGTATTTATGCTGCAGTAGTTTGTCGGGGGGCTAGGGTCAGTCTGTTATATCTGGAGTATTTCTCCTTTCTTATCTGGTATCCTGTGTGAATTTAAGTATGCTCTCTCTTATTCTCGCTTTCTTTCTTTTTTCTCTCTCTCTTTCTCTCTCTCTCTCTCTCTCTTGGAGGACCATGCCCCTGGACTACCTGGCATGATTTGGTATTACAGACTCGGTCAGGGACAGGTTGAAAATGTCAGTGAAGACACTTGCCAGTTGGTCAGTGCATGCTCAGAGTACACATCCTGGTAATCCATCAGACCCTGCGGCCTTGTGAATGTTGACTTGTTTAACTTCTTGGTGACAGGGGGCAGTATTTTCACGTCCAGATGAAATGCATACCCAAATTCAACTGCCTGCTACTCATCCCCAGAAGATAAGATATGCATATTATTAGTATTTGAATATATTTGGATAGAAAACACTTAGAAGTTTCTAAAACAGTTTGAATCATGTCTGTGAGTATAACAGAACTTATATAGCAGGCGAAACCCAGAGGAAAAACCATTCAGATTTCTTATTTTTTTGAGGTCACTCTCTTTTCAATACATTTTCATTGGGAATCCAGATTTCTAAGGGACAACTTCCACTGGATGTCACCAGTCTTTAGAAATTGGTTGAGGTTTTCCCTTTGTGTAATGAAGAAGTAGCCCTGTTCAAAACTTTATTTTTTATTTTATTTTTTTATTTCACCTTTATTTAACCAGGTAGGCTAGTTGAGAACAAGTTCTCATTTGCAACTGCGACCTGGCCAAGATAAAGCATAGCAGTGTGAACAGACAACACAGAGTTACACATGGAGTAAACAATTAACAAGTCAGTAACACAGTAGAAACACAGTAGAAAACGAGGGTCACTTCAAGTGTGCTGTTTGTTAGAGGCGCGTGACCAGAAAGAGCGTCAGATTGTTTTCTTCCTGTCTTCAATTTGATTGATTATTTACTTAAAAAAATACCTAAAGTTGTATTACAAAAGTTGTTTGAAATGTTTTGGCAAAGTTTACAGGTAACATTTGAGATATTTTGGCGTCACTTTGCGTAAGTTGGAACCAGTGTTTTTCTAGATCAAATGCACCAAATAAATGGACATTTTGGATATATATTGACGGAATTAATCAAACTTTTTTATTTTTATTTTTTTATTTCACCTTTATTTAACCAGGTAGGCTAGTTGAGAACAAGTTCTCATTTGCAACTGCGACCTGGCCAAGATAAAGCATAGCAGTGTGAACAGACAACACAGAGTTACACATGGAGTAAACAATTAACAAGTCAATAACACAGTAGAAAAAAGGGGAGTCTATATATACATTGTGTGCAAAAGGCATGAGAAGGTAGGCAAATAATTACAATTATGCAGATTAACACTGGAGTGATAAATGATCAGATGGTTATGTAAAGGTAGAGATATTGGTGTGCAAAAGAGCAGAAAAATAAATAAATAAAAACAGTATGGGGATGAGGTAGGTGAAAATGGGTGGGCTATTTACCAATAGACTATGTACAGCTGCAGCGATCGGTTAGCTGCTCAGATAGCAGATGTTTGAAGTTGGTGAGGGAGATAAAAGTCTCCAACTTCAGTGATTTTTGCAATTCGTTCCAATCACAGGCAGCAGAGAACTGGAACGAAAGGCGGCCAAATGAGGTGTTGGCTTTAGGGATGATCAGTGAGATACACCTGCTGGAGCGCGTGCTACGGATGGGTGTTGCCATCGTAACCAGTGAACTGAGATAAGGCGGAGCTTTACCTAGCATGGACTTGTAGATGAGCTGGAGCCAGTGGGTCTGGCGACGAATATGTAGCGAGGGCCAGCCGATTAGAGCATACAAGTCGCAGTGGTGGGTGGTATAAGGTGCTTTAGTGACAAAACGGATGGCACTGTGATAAACTGCATCCAGTTTGCTGAGTAGAGTGTTGGAAGCAATTTTGTAGATGACATCGCCGAAGTCGAGGATCGGTAGGATAGTCAGTTTTACTAGGGTAAGTTTGGCGGCGTGAGTGAAGGAGGCTTTGTTGCGGAATAGAAAGCCGACTCTTGATTTGATTTTCGATTGGAGATGTTTGATATGGGTCTGGAAGGAGAGTTTAGAGTCTAGCCAGACACCTAGGTACTTATAGATGTCCACATATTCAAGGTCGGAACCATCCAGGGTGGTGATGCTGGTCAGGCGTGCGGGTGCAGGCAGCGAACGGTTGAAAAGCATGCATTTGGTTTTACTAGCGTTTAAGAGCAGTTGGAGGCCACGGAAGGAGTGCTGTATGGCATTGAAGCTCGTTTGGAGGTTAGATAGCACAGTGTCCAAGGACGGGCCGGAAGTATATAGAATGGTGTCGTCTGCGTAGAGGTGGATCAGGGAATCGCCCGCAGCATGAGAAACATCATTGATATATACAGAGAAAAGAGTCGGCCCGAGAATTGAACCCTGTGGCACCCCCATAGAGACTGCCAGAGGACCGGACAGCATGCCCTCCGATTTGACACACTGAACTCTGTCTGCAAAGTAATTGGTGAACCAGGCAAGGCAGTCATCCGAAAAACCGAGGCTACTGAGTCTGCCAATAAGAATACGGTGATTGACAGAGTCGAAAGCCTTGGCAAGGTCTATGAAGACGGCTGCACAGTACTGTCTTTTATCGATGGCGGTTATGATATCGTTTAGCACCTTGAGCGTGGCTGAGGTACACCCGTGACCAGCTCGGAAACCAGATTGCACAGCGGAGAAGGTACGGTGGGATTCAAGATGGTCAGTGATCTGTTTGTTGACTTGGCTTTCGAAGACCTTAGATAGGCAGGGCAGGATGGATATTGGTCTGTAACAGTTTGGGTCCAGGGTGTCGCCCCCTTTGAAGAGGGGGATGACTGCGGCAGCTTTCCAATCCTTGGGGATCTCAGACGATATGAAAGAGAGGTTGAACAGGCTGGTAATAGGGGTTGCGACAATGGCGGCGGATAGTTTCAGGAATAGAGGGTCCAGATTGTCAAGCCCAGCTGATTTGTACGGGTCCAGGTTTTGCAGCTCTTTCAGAACATCTGCTATCTGGATTTGGGTAAAGGAGAACCTGGAGAGGCTTGGGCGAGTAGCTGCGGGGGGGGGGGGAGCTGTTGGACGAGGTTGGAGTAGCCAGGCGGAAGGCATGGCCAGCCGTTGAGAAATGCTTGTTGAAGTTTTCGATAATCATGGATTTATCGGTGGTGACCGTGTTACCTAGCCTCAGTGCAGTGGGCAGCTGGGAGGAGGTGCTCTTGTTCTCCATGGACTTCACAGTGTCCCAGAACTTTTTGGAGTTGGAGCTACAGGATGCAAACTTCTGCCTGAAGAAGTTGGCTTTAGCTTTCCTGACTGACTGTGTGTATTGGTTCCTGACTTCCCTGAACAGTTGCATATCGCGGGGACTGTTCGATGTTAGTGCAGTCCGCCACAGGATGTTTTTGTGCTGGTCGAGGGCAGTCAGGTCTGGAGTGAACCAGGGGCTATATCTGTTCTTAGTTCTGCATTTTTTGAACGGAGCATGCTTATCTAAAATGGTGAGGAAGTTACTTTTAAAGAAAGACCAGGCATCCTCAACTGACGGGATGAGGTCAATGTCCTTCCAGGATACCCGGGCCAGGTCGATTAGAAAGGCCTGCTCACAGAAGTGTTTTAGGGAGCGTTTGACAGTGATGAGGGGTGGTCGTTTGACTGCGGCTCCGTAGCGGATACAGGCAATGAGGCAGTGATCGCTGAGATCCTGGTTGAAGACAGCGGAGGTGTATTTGGAGGGCCAGTTGGTCAGGATGACGTCAATGAGGGTGCCCTTGTTTACAGAGTTAGGGTTGTACCTGGTGGGTTCCTTGATGATTTGAGTGAGATTGAGGGCATCTAGCTTAGATTGTAGGACTGCCGGGGTGTTAAGCATATCCCAGTTTAGGTCACCTAACAGAACAAACTCTGAAGCTAGATGGGGGGCGATCAATTCACAAATGGTGTCCAGGGCACAGCTGGGAGCTGAGGGGGGTCGGTAGCAGGCGGCAACAGTGAGAGACTTATTTCTGGAGAGAGTAATTTTCAAAATTAGTAGTTCGAACTGTTTGGGTATGGACCTGGAAAGTATGACATTACTTTGCAGGCTCTCTCTGCAGTAGACTGCAACTCCTCCTCCTTTGGCAGTTCTATCTTGACGGAAGATGTTATAGTTGGGTATGGAAATCTCAGAATTTTTGGTGGCCTTCCTGAGCCAGGATTCAGACACGGCAAGGACATCAGGGTTAGCAGAGTGTGCTAGAGCAGTGAGTAAGACAAACTTAGGGAGGAGGCTTCTGATGTTGACATGCATGAAACCAAGGCTTTTTCGATCACAGAAGTCAACAAATGAGGGTGCCTGGGGACATGCAGGGCCTGGGTTTACCTCCACATCACCCGCGGAACAGAGAAGGAGTAGTATGAGGGTGCGGCTGAAGGCTATCAAAACTGGTCGCCTAGGGCGTTGGGGACAGAGAATAAGAGGAGCAGGTTTCTGGGCATGGTAGAATATATTCAGGGCATAATGCGCAAACAGGGGTATGGTGGGGTGCGGGTACAGCGGAGGTAAGCCCAGGCACTGGGTGATGATGAGAGAGGTTGTATCTCTGGACATGCTGGTTGTAATGGGTGAGGTCACCGCATGTGTGGGGGGTGGGACAAAGGAGGTAACAGGGGTATAAAGAGTGGAACTAGGGGCTCCATTGTAAACTAAAACAATGATAACTAACCTGCACAACAGTATACAGGGCATATTGACATATGAGAGAGACATACAGCGAGGCATACAGTAATCACAGGTGTTGAATTGGGAGAGCTAGCTAAAACAGTAGGTGAGACAACAGCTAATCAGCTAGCACAACAACAGCAGGTAGAATGGCGATTGATTAGGCAGAGAGGGTCGGATTAACTACACACAGAGCCTAAGTGCGGCTGGGGCCGACAGATAAAACATAAACAAGCAGAATGGATTACCGTGATTAATGGACAGTCCAGCATGCATCAGCTATGTAGCCAAGTGATCAGTGTCCAAGGGGCAGCGGTGGATGGGGCAGGGAAGCTGGACTGGCGAGTGATTATCCAGGTTAGAAAACTAACAATGACCAAATAGCTTGTAGCCAGTTAGCTGGTTAGCTTCTGGAGTGTGTTCTAAAAATGTAAAGATAATAGCGGTTCCGTATCACATTGGGTGAGGCAGGTTACCGGAAGGTATAAACAAATTAAAAATCGAAAAGGGATAGAAAGTAAATATGGGTTCAGTGAGTGTTTGGGACGCGGCGATTCAGACGGTTAGCAGGCCTGTGCTAACAAGCTAACAGTTAGTAGACGGTGCTAAACACGGTAGCAGTTAGCGGACCGGGCTAAGCAAGCTAGCAATTAGCAGGCCGAATTTGCAAGCAAGGAGATAGCAAGGGCTAGAGAGTTAGCCTTTGGGGACGTCGCGATGGGGGTATCTGTTTATTCCTCTTCATGCAGTGACATCGATGGACCGGTCGTGGGTCTGGATATTGTAGCCCAGGAGCTCAAAATGTTCCGTTTGCGATGGGAATCCGGGGATGAAAAATAAAATAAAATAATAAATAGGTCCGTTATGCTCTGGTTAGAGTCGCGTTGTTCGAACTGGCGAGAGCTTTCCGAGCTAAAGGTTAGCTGATGACCGGTTAGCTGAAGACCGCTAGCAATGTTTTGCTGAAGCTGGTAGTTCGTTGGCTAGCTTTAGCGTTGGCTAGCTTCAGTTGAGGGGTTCCAGGTCCGAAGTAAATATAAATACTTTAGGAAAAATAGCTACGTTGGGTGAGGCGGGTTGCAGGAGAGTATTTAGAAGAAGTTGAGGTTCAGCAAAAAGTTTTAAAGAAAAGTTTTAAAGATATGTGAAGAAAAAAACGAAAACAAACGATATATACAAGGGACACTACACGACAATACGTCCTACTGCTACGCCATCTTGGAGAGTAAAGGACCATTTGTTATGTTTATGGGACATATTGGAGTGCCAACAGAAGAAGCTCGTCAAAGGTAAGGCATGATTTATATTTTTATTTCTGCGTTTTGTGCCGCGCCTGCAGGGTTGAAATATGTTTTCTCTCTTTGTTTACGGAGTTGCTACTCTCATCATTTGCTTTTGCCAAAAAGCCTTTCTGAAATCTGACATGTTGGCTGGATTCACAACACGTGCAGCTTTAATTTGGTATCTTATATGTGTGATTTCATGAAAGTTTGATTTTTATAGTAAGTTATTTGAATTTGGCGCTCTGCATTTTCTCTGGCTTTTGGCCAGAGAGGTTAATGGTCTTACTCACATTGGCTACAGAGAGCGTGTTCATACAGTCTTCCGGAACAGCTGATGCTCTCATGCATGCTTCAGTGTTTCTTGCCTCGAAGCGAGCATAGAAGTTATTTAGCCCATCTGGTAGACTTGTGTCTCTGGGAAGCTCGCAGCTGTGCTTCCTTTGTAGTCCATAATAGTTTGCAAGCCCTGCCACAACCGACGAGGGTTCGGAGCCGGTGTTGTACGATTAAATCTTAGTCCTGTATTGACATGTTGCCTGTTTAATGGTTTGTCGGAGGGCATAGCAGGATTTTTTTATAAGCATCCAGGTTAGAGTCCCACTCCCTTGAAAGCGGCAGCTCTTCACTTTAGCTCAGTGCGGATGTTGCCTATAATCCATGGCTTCGGGTATGTACGGTCACTGTGGGGACGACGTCATTGATGCACTTATTGATGAAGCCACTGACTGATGTGGTGTACTCAACACCATTGGAAGAATCCCAGACCAATTTCCAGTCCTTGCTAGCAAAGCAGTCCTGTAGCTTAGCATCTGTGCCATCTGACCACTTCCTTATTGAGCGAGTCACTGGTACTTCCTGCTTTAGCTTTTGCTTGTAAGCAGGAATCAGGAGGATAGAGTTATGGACAGATTTGCCAAATGGAGGGCGAGGGAGAGCTATGTATGCATCTCTGTGTGTGGAGTAAAGGTGGTCTAGAGTTGTTTTCCTCTGGTTGCACATGTAACATGCTGGTAGAAATGAGATAAAACAGATGTAACTTTCCCTGCGTTAAAGTCCCGGGCCACTAGGAGCGCCGCCTCTGGATGAGCATTTTCTTATTTGCTTATGGCCTTATACAGCTGGTTGAGTGCCGTCTTAGAGCCAGCTTTGGTTTGTGCAGGTAATAGACAGCTACGAAAAATATAGATGAACACTTGATTGCTTAATAGTGTGGTCTACAGCTTATCAATAGATACTCTACCTGAGGGGAGCAAAACTTCCATACTTCCTTAATATTAGATTTCGTGCACCAACTGTTATTTACAAATAGACACAGTCCGCAACACCTTGTCTTACCGGAGGCAGCTATTCTATCCTGCCGAAGATATTACAGTTGGTCCCGTTGGTAGGATAGTCTTGATCGGAGCTCATCCGTTTTGTTATCCAATGATTTCAAGTTGGCTAATAGGACTAATGGTATTACTCACTCACCGTCGGATCCTTACAAGGCCCCCTGACCTACGTCCCCGATATCTCCGTTTCTTCTTCTTGCAAATTACAGGGATGTGGGCCTTGTCGGTTGTCTAAAGTAAATTGTTCGCGTCCGACTCGTTAATTTCTTTGGGTAGGGGGCAGTATTGGGTAGCTTGGATGAAAAACGTGCCCAAATTAAGCTGCCTGCTACTCAGCCGTAAAAGCTAGAATATGCATATAATTAGTACATTTTGAATAAAAACACTGAAGTTTCTAAAACTGTTTGAATGATGTCTGTGAGTATAACAGAACACATATGGCAGGCAAAAACCTGAGAAAAAATTCAACAAGGAATTGGGAAATCTGAGATTTGTAGTTTTTCAACTCAGCCCCCATTGAAGATACAATGGGATACAGCCTTGGTCTGGCGCGCTCATGTGAAAGGTAGCTACGTTCCATTTCATTTGTACAGACAAAGGAATTGTCCGGTTGGAACATTAATGAAGTGTTATGTTAAAAACATCCTAAACCATACTTGGATTGGCATGTTTCTACGGGCTGTAACGGCACTTTTTGAACTTTTCTGTCCGACATTCGGCGCAACCTGAACGCGCTTTTGGATTTGTTTACCAAACGCCCTAACAAAAGAAGATATTTGGACATAACTGATGGACATTATCGAACAAATCAAACATTTATGGTGCAACTGAGATTCCTGGGAGTGCATTCTGATGAAGATAATCAAAGTGAATATTTAAAATGCTATTTCTGAGTAACGTTGACTACCCAATATGGTATCTTTTTGGCTGCTTTGTTGTCTAAAGGCTGTACTCAGATTATTGCATGGTTTACTTTCTCCGTAAAGTTTTTTGAAATCTGACACAGCGGTTGCATTAAGGAGAAGTTTATTTAAAGTTGCATGTATAATAGTCGTATCTTTATCAATGTTTATTATGAGAATTTCTGTAAATTGACCGTGTGATTTCGAACTACCGAACATAACGCACCAATGTAAACTCAGATTTTTGTTATATTAATATGAACTTTATCTAACAAAACATACATGTATTGTGTAACATGAAGTCCTATGAGTGTCATCTGATGAAGATCATCAAAGGTTAGTGATTAATTTAACTCTTTCTGCTTTGGCTGGGTTTTTCTGTGGCTTGGTGGTGACCTAACATAATCGTAATGTGGTGCTTTCGCTGTAAATCCTTTTTGAAATCAGACATGTGGCTGGATTAAAGATAACTTTATCTTTAAAATGGTGTAAAATACTTGTATGATTGAGGAATTTTAATTATGAGATTTTTGTTGTTTTGAATTTGATGCCCTGCACTTTCACTGGCTGTTGCGGGAGGGGTCCGCTAGCGGAACGGGGTTCCGATATCCAGAAGTTATTTTTGGTCATAAGAGACGGTAGCAAAAACATTATGAACAGACTAAGTTACAAATAACACAAAAAAACACACAATAGCAGAATTGGATAGGAGCCTGTAAAACAGAGGCCATCTCCTCCGGCGCCATCAACTGCTGGGTTTTTTATGCTCAACAGTTTCCCGTTTGTATCAAGAAGGGTCCACCACCCAAAGGACATCCAGGCAACTTAACACAACTGTGGGAAGCCCTGGAGTCAATGGGCCAGCATCCCTGTGGAAAGCTTTCGACACCTTGTAGAGTCCATGACCCGACCAATTGAGGCTGTTTTGAGGGCCAAAAGAGGGGGGGTGCAACTCAATATTAGGAAGGTGTTCCTAATGTTTGGTATACTCAGTGTACATATTATGTATATAATATGCAGAACTCTGACATTGGTCATTCTGATATTTCTTAATTAATATTATTTTTATTTTTGGGATTCGTGTGTACTGTTTTGTATTGTTAGGTATTATGGCACTATTGGAACTAGAAACATCAGCATTTCACCTTTGATAACATCTGCAAAATATGTATGCGACCAATACAATTTGATTTGTTCTGTTTCTACTGTTCTGAGCAACTCTGAACCTGTGATGTGGACACACTAACCCTGTTCTGAACAACTCTGAATCCTATAGTACAGCTGGATGGGAGAGATGTCCTTTCTCCTCTCTCTAACCCCTCCTGTCCTGTGACCTCTGTCTGCTGGAACACATCACTAGAGCTCCTCCTGCTGGACCAGGGCTGTATTGCAGACAGACTGGAGAAAGAAAGACTAGCAAAGCTAAGGTATTCCAGCCATGAACCCCTGACTAGTGTCAGTAGAAAAGACCAGTAGAAATGTCACACCAATTACAGTCATGCGACATGTCATAAACGATCTGGATGCTATCAGCATTCAAATTAAATTATTAACGCTTAATAGATTTCTTAGAAAACAAATCTTGCTATCTTAACATGTGATTTCATTGACTTGGATCATGTTAAGTTGTATTATCCCCCGTTCTAGAATGTTCTACAGAAGCCCATGCAGGGCGTGGTGTGTTAGATTGTATGTCACTGATATTTTCCACAAATACCCATGCCAGAGGAGGAGTGAAGGGAGGAAAGGGTGAGAGGTGGAGTGAGTGGAGAGGAAGTTGTCGAGGCACATGAACAGTAAATAACAGGATTTTGTTAGAGTAACTCTGGACTGGTGCAGGAAACGACACAGAGGAAGGAATCCAGTCACTTTGATATGTCATCATCAATGTTGCCTCAAAAAATGTTCATCACTGAGCAAATTTCAGGTCTGCTGAGTGCAAACTTGAACTTTTTGAAAATTCTGTGCAACTTCCGGTGCTTAATTATTAATTTTTGTTGAACACTGAGGCTGAACACTGAGGCTGAACCTACTTTACAGTGGTCAAGTAGGCTTTGGGGCCATTTGATCATAATGTAGGTCTACCAGAGTGGCCTTCCATCAAAAACAATGGGGAAAATGCATCCCATAACATGGAAATAGCAGTTCTATCATTCAGACTACAGTAGCAATCAATGTGTGGTGTTCAATGTAGGCTTCACATTAGCCTGTTAATCCACTTGTCCTTCAAACAAGGAGGTGTCTAAAATGTTATTGTGTTGTTTGATGCAAGAAACCAGTTTACAAAATAAAATGCATCACTCTTCCCAAACCATTATTTCAGAGAATCAGACAAATTATGCTGCCCTCTGCCTATTGACTATTTAGCTTATTCAAGCGTGTCTTTACCTGACTCGCTTTTCAAATATCTCTGGAAATGCATACGTTTTGTGCTTTTGTAGGAAGCAAACACTCCCCAATTGCTGACTACAAATAATTTACAACTGGTCTAACAACTCACTAACTAGCAAAGGATATGAACAAATGTACAAATAAGCACACGTCGCTTTGATCTCAGAGTGACTCTACTCAGGACCCCTCATGCTGTAAAAACAGTCCAGTTCAAAGTGAGTGGAACAGATCCATATATGGCAATGGTTTTTTTGCATATACAGTAGGCCCACTGCAGCTCTGATTGGTTACAGCGGACCGGTTAAATCTTGTGCTTCTCTGTGCGCTGGTATTTCCCGCCCGCGAGCAGTTTAGATTAATCATTGGTCATCATCACAGCAGATGTCTGTTGGGTTAAATGAGACTATACAGCATATGGCTGATAGAGATTTATACCAACCCACCTGGCCCTGTTTCTCCTCCCTCCTCTTTGCTCTCTACTACCGCTCTCAGACGCTCTCAGAGGTCATTTATTGCTATGTTGACGGACACAGAGGCTGCTTCCCAAATAGGTCAACCACAATATAGGGATCCATAATAAATACAATTTCAGGGTATGTTGATATGGCCAATCTCCTTTTTAAGCCCAGGAGGAAGTCATTCAACTTGCCATTCACCAACTTTTCAAGCTTAATAACGTCAAAATATGTTCGCTTCAAACCAAATATGGAGTTTTAATGAGCAACAGTTGTAATTTACTGCCGTTATGGGCAGTATGTATTTCCAAAAAAGTTGGAAATAAAAATGTCCAAGTAACTGACAAATTGTCTATTCGGCACCTCTAATGTAAATCACTCTGATCTAACCCTAACCCTAACCCTCTAATGTAAATCACTCTGATCTAACCCTAACCCTAACCCTCTAATGTAAATCACTCTGATCCGAAGGAATCCGGAGAGCACTAACCTTACTGAGTCCAGAGAGCACTAACCTTACTGAGTCCGGATAGCACTAACCTTACTGAGTCCGGATAGCACTAACCTTACTGAGTCCGGATAGCACTAACCTTACTGAGTCCGGAGAGCACTAACCTTACTGATAAAAGGAGAGCACTAACCTTACTGAGTCCGGAGAGCACTAACCTTACTGAGTCCGGATAGCACTAACCTTACTGAGTCCGGATAGCACTAACCTTACTGAGTCCGGAGAGCACTAACCTTACTGATAAAAGGAGAGCACTAACCTTACTGCCATGTACAGGTCAGAAGTCTACAACAGCTCAATACATTGGACTTTCATTTTTTCCTTATTGTTGTCTTCATTAATTTCTTTGAGGCTGGTTACAGGTACAAATTCAAATATCTAAGAAATTCATACAAGGATAATCCCAACCCTTTACCCCTCTCAGTCCCCAGTTTCATTGGTACCCACATCACCAACAAACTATCATGGTCCAAACACACCCAAACAGTCATGAAGAGGGCACGACAATGCCTTTTCCCCCTCAGGAGGCTGAAAAGATTTGGCATGGGCCCTTGGATCCTCAAAAAGTTCTACAGCTGCAACATCGAGACCATCTTGACTGGCTGCATCACCGCTTGGTATGGCAACTGCTTGGCATCCGACAGCGCTACAGATGCGTACAGCCCAGTAGTGCCTACAGCCCAGTACATCACTGGGGCCGAGCTCCCTGCCATCCAGGACTTCTATACCAGGCAGTGTCAGAGGAAGGCCCAAAAAATTGTCAAAGACTCAAGCCACCCAATCCACAGACTTTTCTCTCTGCTACTGCAAAGAAAGTCGACTCAGTACTGGTGCTCCCTGTATATAACCATGTTATTAGCTGGTTATCCCTGTATATAACCATGTTATTAGCTGGTACCCCTGTATATAACCATGTTATTAGCTGGTACCCCTGTATATAACCATGTTATTAGCTGGTACCCCTGTATATAACCATGTTATTAGCTGGTACCCCTGGATATAACCATGTTATTCGCTGGTGATCCCTGTATATAACCATGTTATTAGCTGGTATCCATGCACATCGACTCAGTACTGGTACCCCTGTATATAACCATGTTATTAGCTGGTACCCCTGTATATAACCATGTTATTAGCTGGTACCCCTGTATATAATCATGTTATTATCTGATACCTCTGTATATAACCATGTTATTAGCTGGTACCCCTGCACGTCGACTCAGTACTGTTGCTCCCCGTATATAACCATGATATTAGCTGGTACCCTTGCACATCAACTTAATACTGGTGCTCCCTGTATATAACCATGTTATTAGCTGGTACCCCTGTATATAACCATGTTATTAGCTGGTGCTCCCTGTATATAAGCATGTTATTAGCTGGTACCCCTGTATATAACCATGTTATCAAATCCAGAATCAAATCAAATCAAATCAAATTTTATTTGTCACATACACATGGTTAGCAGATGTTAATGCGAGTGTAGCGAAATGCTTGTGCTTCTAGTTCCGACAATGCAGTAATAACCAACAAGTAATCTAACTAACAATTCCAAAACTACTGTCTTGTACACAGTGTAAGGGGATAAAGAATATGTACATAAGGATATATGAATGAGTGATGGTACAGAGCAGCATAGGCAAGATACAGTAGATGGTATCGAGTACAGTATATACATATGAGATGAGTATGTAAACAAAGTGGCATAGTTAAAGTGGCTAGTGATACATGTATTACATAAGGATACAGTCGATGATATAGAGTACAGTATATACGTATGCATATGAGATGAATAATGTAGGGTAAGTAACATTATATAAGGTAGCATTGTTTAAAGTGGCTAGTGATATATTTACATCATTTCCCATCAATTCCCATTATTAAAGTGGCTGGAGTTGAGTCAGTGTCAGTGTGTTGGCAGCAGCCACTCAATGTTAGTGGTGGCTGTTTAACAGTCTGATGGCCTTGAGATAGAAGCTGTTTTTCAGTCTCTCGGTCCCAGCTTTGATGCACCTGTACTGACCTCGCCTTCTGGATGATAGCGGGGTGAACAGGCAGTGGCTCGGGTGGTTGATGTCCTTGATGATCTTTATGGCCTTCCTGTGACATCGGGTGGTGTAGATGTCCTGGAGGGCAGGTAGTTTGCCCCCGGTGATGCGTTGTGCAGACCTCACTGAGGTCTGAGGTTGAGGGCGGAGCAGTTGCCGTACCAGGCGGTGATACAGCCCGCCAGGATGCTCTCGATTGTGCATCTGTAGAAGTTTGTGAGTGCTTTTGGTGACAAGCCACATTTCTTCAGCCTCCTGAGGTTGAAGAGGCGCTGCTGCGCCTTCTTCACAATGCTGTCTGTGTGAGTGGACCAATTCAGTTTGTCTGTGATGTGTATGCCAAGGAACTTAAAACTTGCTGGTATCCCTGTATATAACCATGTTATTAGCTGGTACCCCTGTATATAACCATGTTATTAGCTGGTGATCCCTCTATATAACCATGTTATTAGCTGGTACCCCTGTATATAACCATGTTATTAGCTGGTACCCCTGTATATAACCATGTTATTAGCTGGTACCCCTGTATATAACCATGTTATTAGCTGGTGATCCCTGTATATAACCATGTTATTAGCTGGTGATCCCTGTATATAACCATGTTATTAGCTGGTACCCCTGGACATCGACTCAGTACTGGTACCCCTGTATATAACCATGTTATTAGCTGGTACTCCTGCACATCGACTCAGTACTGGTGGCCCCTCTATATAACCATGTTATTAGCTGGTACCCCTGTATATAACCATGTTATTAGCTGATACCTCTGTATATAACCATGTTATTAGCTGGTACCCCTGTATATAACCATGTTATTAGCTGTTACCCCTGCACATCGATTCGGTACTGGTGCTCCCTGTATATAACCATGTTATTAGCTGGTACCCCTGCACATCAACTTAGTACCGGCATTCCTTGTATATAACCATGTTATTAGCTGGTACCCCTGTATATAACCATGGTATTAGCTGGTACCCCTGCACATCGATTCGGTACTGGTTTTCCCTGTCATCGTGACGTTGTGTTTGTTAATTTGACGACTGCTGCTCTTCGAATGATTAACTTCTTGAGTGTAGGGGGCAGTATTTTCGTGTTTGGCTAAAATACTTTTTCTCAGGCCCAGAAACTAGAATATGCATATCATTGCCAGATTATGATAGAAAACACTCTAGCGTTTCCAAAACTGTCAAAATATTGTCTGTGAGTATAACAGAACTGATATTGCAGGCGAAAACCTGAGCTCTCTGTTCCATTGGATGCTTTGCCTCCATTTAAAGGGATATCAACCAGATTCCTTTTCCTATGGCTTCCTCAAGGTGTCAACAGTCTTCAGACATAGTTTCAGGATTTTATTTTGAAAAATGAGCGAGAAAGAACCCACTGCAGCACTCATCCTCCACATACAACACCCGTTCTGCCAGTCACATTCTGTTTAAGGTCCCGAAAGCACACATGCCTGGGTCACTCGTCTTTTCAGTTCACTGCAGCTAGCGAATGGAATGAGCTGCAACAAACACTCAAACTGGACAGTTTTATCTCAATCCCTTCATTTAACGACTCAATTATGGACACTCCTATTTTTCCAACTTAATTGAGGAAAATAAGAACAATCCGAAATGTATATTTGATACTGTCGCAAAGCTAACTAAAATGCAGCATTCCCCAAGTGAGGATGGCTTTCACTTCAGCAGTAATAAATTCATGAACCTCTTTGAGGAAAAGATCATGATTATTAGAAAGCAAATTACGGACTCCTCTTTAAATCTGCGTATTCCTTCAAAGCTCAGTTGTCCTCAGTCTGCACAACTCTGCCAGGACCTAGGATTAAGAGAGACACTCAAGTGTTTTAGTACTTTATCTCTTGACACAATGATGAAACTAATCATGGCGTCTAAACCTTCAAGCTGCATACTGGACCCTATTCCAACTAAACTACTGAAAGAGCTGCTTCCTGTGCTTGGCCCTCCTATGTTGAACATAATAAACGGCTCCCTATCCACCGGATGTGTAGCAAACTCACTAAAAGGGGCAGTAATAAAGCCTCTCTTGAAAAAGCCAAACCTTGACCCAGAAAAGATATAAAACTATCGCCCTATATCGAATTTTCCATTCCTCTCTAAAATTTTAGAGCAGCTGTTGCTGTTGAGCAGCAACTCACTGCCTTCCTGAAGCAGAACAATGTATACGAAATGCTTCAGTCTGGTTTTAGACCCCATCATAGCACTGAGACTGCACTTGTGAAGGTGGTAAATTACCTTTTAATGGCATCAGACTGAGGCCCTGCATCTGTCCTCGTGCTCCTAGACCTTAGTGCTGCTTTTGATACCATCGATCACCACATTCCTTTGGAAAGATTGGATACCCAAATTGGTCTACATGGACAAGTTCTGGCCTGGTTTAGATCTTATCTTTTGGAAAGATATCAATTTGTCTCTGTGAATGGCTCATCCTCTGACAAATCAACTGTACATTTCGGTGTTCCTTAAGGTTTCATTTTAGGACCACTATTGTTTTCACTATATATTTTACCTCTTGGGGATGTCATTCGAAAACATGTTAACTTTCACTGCTATGCGGATGGCACACAGCTGTACATTTCAATGAAACATGGTGAAGCCCCAAAATTGCCCTTGCTAGAAGCCTGTGTTCCAGACATAAGGAAGTGGATGGCTACAAACGTTCTACTTTTAAACTCAGACAAAACAGAGATGCTTGTTATAGGTCCCAAGAATCTTAATGGTTGTACAGTCGTCTCAAATAAAACTGTGAAGGACCTCGGCGTTACTCTGGACCCTGATCTCTCTTTTGACGAACATATCAAGACTGTTTCAAGGGTAGCTTTGTTCCATCTTCGTAACATTGCAAAAATCTGAAACTTTTTGTCCAAAATCTTCCGTCAGTGCTTAAATTCGGTATAGGGGGCAGCATTTTCACTTTTGGATAAATAGCGTGCCCAATTTCAACTTCCTGCTACTCATGCCAAGAATATAAGATATGCATATTATTAGTAGATTTTTTCCATCTACGTAACATTGCAAAAATCAGAAACTGTCTGTCCAAAAATGATGCAGAAAAATGTATCCATGCTTTTGTTACTTCTAGGTTAGACTACTGCAATGCTCTACTTTCCGGCTACCCGTACAAAGCACTAAATACATTTCCGTTAGTGCTAAATACGGCTGCTAGAATCCTGACTAGAACCAACAAATTTGATCATATTACTCCAGTGCTAGCCTCCCTACACTGACTTCATGTCAAGGCAAGGGCTGATTTCAAGGTTTTACTGCTAACCTACAAAGCATTACATGGGCTTGCTCCTACCTATCTCTCTGATTTGGTCCTGCCATACATACCTACACGTACGCCATGGTCACAAGACATTGCTTGCTGTTTGCCTCCTAATTGTCCCTAGAATTTCTAAGCAAACAGCTGGAGGCATGGCTTTCTCCTATAGAGCTCAATTTTAATGGAATGGTCTGCCCTACCCATGTGAGAGACACAAACTCGGTTTCAACTTTTAAGTCTTTACTGAAGACTCATCTCTTCAGTGGGTCATATGATTGAGTGTAGTCTGGCCCAGGAGTGTGAAGGTGAATGGAAAGGCTCTGGAGCAATGAACCGCCCTTCCTGTCTCTGCCTGGCCGGTTCCCCTCTATCCACTGGGATTCTCTGCCTCTAACCCTATTACAGGGGCTGAGTCACTGGCTTACTGGTGCTCTTTCCTGCCGTCCCTAGGAGGGGTGCGTCACTTGAGTGGGTTGAGTCAGTAATGTGATCTTCCTGGCTGGGTTGGCACCCCCCCTTGGGTTGTGCCATGGCGGAGATCTTTGTGGGCTATACTCGGCCTTGTCTCAGGATGGTAAATTGGTGGTTGAAGATATCCCTCTAGTGGTGTGGGGGCTGTGCTTTGGCAAAGTGGGTGGGGTTATATCCTTCCTGTTTGGCCCTGTCCAGGGGTATCATTGGATGGGGCCACAGTGTCTCATGACCCCTCCTGTCTCAGCCTCCAGTATTTATGCTGCAGTAGTTTATGTGTCGGGGGGCTAGGGTCAGTTTGTTATATCTGGAGTACTTCTTCTGTCTTATTCCAGTGTCCTGTGTGAATTTAAGTATGCTCTCTCTAATTCTCTCTTTCTTTCTCTCTCTCGGAGGACCTGAGCCCTAGGACCATGCCTTAGGACTACCTGGCATGATGACTCCTTGCTGTCCCCAGTCCATCTGGCCGTGCTGCTGCTCCAGTTTCAACTGTTCTGTCTGCGCCTATGGAATCCTGGCCTGTTCACGTGCTACCTGTCCCAGACCTATTATTTGACCTTGCTGGTCATTTATGAACATTTGAACATCTTGACCATGCTCTGTTATAATCTCCACCCGGCACAGCCAGAAGAGGACTGGCCACCCCTCATAACCTGGTTCCTCTCTAGGTTTCTTCCTAGATTTTGGCCTTTCTAAGGAGTTTTTCCTAGCCACCGTGCTTCTACACCTGCATTGCTTGCTGTTTGGGGTTTTAGGCTGGGTTTCTGTACAGCACTTTGAGATATTGTCACGAATATTACCGAGGGTGACTCCCCTTCTGGTTCGGGTGGCGCTCGGCGCTCGTCGTCGCTGGTCTACTAGTTGCCACCGATCCATTGTTCTGTGTTCGTTTGGTTTTGTCTAATTGGTTTCACCTGTTTCTTGTTTGGTTGTTAGGGTGGGGTTATTTAAGTTAGTTCAGCCCGCTTCTGTTTGTGCGGGCTTGTTATTCTGTATTTGTTAGAGTGGTTTGTGTTTTGCATTTTCGGGTTTTTTCGCTGTCCTTTATTTTCTTCACATGTGTTGTTCGCCTGATTTTTGTTTGTGTGATTTTCTGGACATTAAAGCGTGTTTTTCCCGTATCCTTTGCACTCTCCGCCTGACTCCACACCTATTCACTCATTTACCGTTACAGATATCAGCTGATGTATGAAGGGCTATATAAATACATGTCATTTGATTAGACTCTTACTGACAGTTGTGGCTGCTTTGTGTGATGTATTGTTTTCTCTGCCTTCTTGCCCTTTGTGCTGTTGTCTGTGCACAATAATGTTTGTACCATGTTTTGTGCTGCTACCATGTTGTGTTGCTACCATGTTGTTGTCATGTTATGTTGCTACCATGCTGTGTTGTCATGTTTATTTTTTACATTTTATTTCACCTTTATTTAACCAGGTAGGCTAGTTGAGAACAAGTTCTCCTTTACAACAGCAACCTGAAAAAGATGAAGCAAAGCAGTGTGACACAAACAATAACACAGAGTTACACATGGAATTAAGTGTACAGTCAATAACACAATAGAAAAAATAAAGTCTATATACAGTGTGTTCAAATGGCATGAGGAGGTAAGGCAATAAATAGGCCATAGTAGTGTCATGACATTGGCCTGTGGGTTAGGTTAATGACCCCCCCATAAATACCCTATTCCCTTCCCTCTCTCTTGACTCTACAGAGCCTTTGAATAGCCTTTGTTAAACAGAGAGTCTGGGAACATCATACAAGTGGAGGGAAAGAAACCATATTTTGGTAATAGAACCAGTTGAAAATATGCGTTGGTACTTAATGAATATAATGTCAGTTCGGTTGTCATCTGAGACATGACTGATGACAGGACGACCTAAACTGTATCTGAGAAAGTCTACACATTATAGTTATGAGATTCACATGGAATTGTTGTGCAATTCAAATGTTTAAATATACAATTATTTGTGAAAATATGATATGTAATTTTAGCTTCCAAATGAGAGATTTGGGTTTTCTTAAGGTTTTATTTATTTTATCCATTATTTTACCAGGTAAGTTGACTGAGAACACATTCTCATTTGCAGCATCTACCTGGGGAAT